>NW_010418014.1:158663-173106 GCF_000710305.1 Buceros rhinoceros silvestris | reverse complement strand
TCACTGGGACAGCCTGCTCCTGGTCTTTGAAGTGTTGGAATAATCCACTAGATAGTCTTAGTTTAGTTATTAAATGCACTGAAGTTGGTATCTCCCTTTTTTGGTGGACAGCAAATGGCTGGTGAAGTATTCAGACTTCTTTTCTCACCATGAGTCTTGACCACACATCCCTTAGCTTTCAAAATACCACTTTATCCACCTCTGGCTCTTTCATACTGTTCCTACAAATCCATTTTTTGACTACCCTGATGTACATGGCCTGTCTTCCATTCTGACGGGAGTAAAAGAACGGAGCCTAAACAGAATATTGCTTTAGAACAGTTATTTCCTCAGGCTACAATATCTAGTTAAGAATCTGTTGTCTCAAGACAGAGAATGCTCCAAAGAAGATTACCCACATCTGTTTCTCCTGTCTGTACACATCTCATTCATCTGATCTGGATGATCCATAGGAGAGTTTCTTCTAGATGAAAGGGGGATGCAATGCTTTGAGGAAGTGCCTCTTCGTGCAAGCTAGGTAAGAAGTACTGGAAGGCATGCTTTGCTTCTGGAAGCAGAGGAGATCATCAGACCCAGTTTATTCTGTTTTTTGGTATTAAATGGTTATTTTTTTAAAGAAAAGGATTTTGTATTAAACAGCGGATTTTTTTTCAGGTCTTTATAATCCCTTTGACCCATCAGATTGGGTTTTGTCATTAGCATTGCTGTAAGCATTTATTATGGAATGGAAAATTATTAGGTGATACTACTGCACAGTTGAAATGAGTAGCTGGTAGAAACAAATTTTAAAAGACTCTGTGTGAATTAAAGCATCTTTTTTTAAAGCTCTGCTTGAGAGCACAAGTAAAATCCTTTAATTTCTCAGGCAGAAATGTAGTCACAGCTCTGCAAGAGCTCTTCACAGTTATCAATAGCTCTTGGACGTGTTGTTTTCAGAGCCTGCCCATACATTGCTTTTGACTGCAGATACTTAGGATGAGAAAATTAACCAATGCTGAATGCTAAATTCATTACATGCAAGGCTTTTCCTGCTTCCCATTACTTCAAACATTCAGCACCTCCTTTCCAGTTCTTGTGTCTAACACAGAGATGTTCTCTATTACAGAGTAAGATTAAGTAAGTTTTCATCATTAAAAAAATAATGTGCAGCTCTTAAGTAATAACCTTTTTATCATTTCAGTGGGAAAGCGATCCAGTTGTGGCAATTTTTTTATTCCATCCATTAGCAACTCTGGGAATAGCAGATGTAAGATAAGGCTACAGCAGGGTAAAGCCCAGTCGTAGCAAAAGTGAAGGGTGCCTGTTGAGCTGCGGAAGTGGTTCCTAACAGGAGAGGCTGCATGGCAGGGCAGTCTGAGAGGGGTGGGAAAAGACCCCTCGCTCGGGTAGTAAATATCTTCTATTGTCCTCCCAAATGCGCGTTGCCTACCGCATTCTAGGTTTGCTTTGTAATGCCTTATTACTTGGCTATTTTCATCTCTCTTCCTAGTCCTCTTCTTACTTTTACAAAGGCCTTGCAGATATTAGGGTAGATGAAATGGCTGGTTGAATAGTCCCTGAAAAAGCAAAAAGCATGAGACAAAAGTGCTCAGATAAAGCATTTCACTGACTCCTGTGAAATTAATCTTCTGTGCCTGGAAAATTAGATTTTGAACTGAGGAGACTGCAGACTTTGGACAGTGCTGTCTGTTTGTTCAATGCAATGAAAGTTCAGATGAAAGCCTACTAAAATCTGGACAGGTGCTAGATCACAGTTATGAGCTAACTTCCTATGGAGAACCAAGTTCTCTGTTAGCATTACCTTGATGCTTCTCCACTATTGTTGGACAAGTAGTGCCGTTTATGCTCTGTGTAATTTGGTCCATAACTGATCTGATTGTCCTCTATCTTGTGTTTCTGAAAATCTGGGGGAAGACTTTCAGCATCAATGAAGTTCCAGACACGTGAGAACGGTATAAAGGTGTGGAGAGCCAGTGGTTTTGAACAGGCTGTATTGACACTGATAGAGGCAGAGGTCAAGAGCTGGCAGAGTAGCACTGGACAGAGAACTAGTCTGTTCCTAAGCAGTGCTCCAACTGAGATGTGCAGCTGAGGTGGTTCCTGGTCTCCAGCACCAGAAACGAAGTAGAGGTTAGTCACAGATTTGTTCCAGGTGTTGTGTGGGTAGAATTAAATTAAGAACAGGAGGTATTACCAGCATGAACTTAGCTGACCCATGACATGTTGCTGTGAGAGCAAGCAGCACAGCAGTTCGACTCATTGCTTGGTTAGAACGATAGGACAGAGCGGAAGCACAGGTCATGCACTTCTCCTGTCCATTATGCCAGCAGCGCGTGTTGTTTGCCATACCGTCTCGAAAGCAAGGCTCAGCTGTTGTATCCCAGTGAGGAAACCAGAGTCCTAACGTGTGGTGGCACAAGAGGACTTCTGCTACAGATTTGCCAGAGTCTGGCGTAACCACACCCGATAGCTGTGCTGTCACCTGTGTTTTCTTTGTCTCTGTTGTTGTTTGCTTGACAGATGGCACTTGCCAAGGGCAGTACACCTACAAATATCGTGTGTTTAGTGTGTCTGTTGACCGTCCGCTGTGATTCTCAGGACTAAGGTGTCTGGTCAGTTAGGACTAATGCTCTTTCAGGAAGCCCAAGGCGTTACCTTCCTGGTTCACGTTTACTTCTTTGTCCTCTTGCTAGACACTGTATCCCTGCTGTTTGCTGTCAGTCAGTGACTACTGGGTTTTCTACACTGTACATTGATATCCTCTATTCTGTGGGGTACTGGTACAGTGTACCCCAACTAATGTGGGGTCTGTAGCTTGGTGGCTCCTAGGTAGGGCTGTTGTCCATCAGAGGGTCTGTGCTACTGCCACAACCAGAACTATTTGCATCCTTGCTAAAGTCATGGGAGTGCACCACAACACCTTTGTAAAGACTTTTTCCTATTCCTGTTTTCTTTTTCTCTCCTGTTAATCCTGTTGAGGATGTGGGATGACTGGAAACAATCAGGGCTGACTTTCCTCCTTCCTCCTTCTTTCTTTTCCTTAACTAGCTCCTCTTTATGTGCTAGGAGAAGCCTAAATTACCAAATAAAAAATATCGTGCATGGCGTGTATACACAGTCAACTCACATGTGATTCTTCGATATTCAACTAAAACAAGCCTTAATTTTCCTACAGCTGCTCAGGGTTTCCTTCAGTCTGTAGCTATCTGATTGGACTGGTTTTAGTCTGCAAACGTGCTGCAAATGACCAGTTTGGTGGTCCACATTCAAGTATATTTGGCCAACTCCTATTGTATTTGAAAAAAAAACATTTTGCTTTCTCAATTGTAATTACCTTATAATGTTTTCCCCATACTACGAAAACTATGCTTCCCATAATATTAAGTGGTATTTGTTTTTTATTTACTTTGTTTTGTTAGAAGTCAGGGCCCCTTCTCCGTGTCTGCCTACATGCAAACTCTCCAAAGCAGGGATTTCTGCAATGTTGACTGTTGTAGCTTGCTTTGGCTCTGAGATCCTGAAAACGAACATCTCTTGGGTGATTTTTTTTTCCCCCCTTCTGTTTTCCTCTGGCTAGTCTAAATGCCTGAGTATGATCTGGCTCATCATCAGGATATTTTATGTTGGTGTTGACAAGTGCCATCTAGTGCAGGATTTTCTTTGGGGGAAGCAGTGAGAAAACCCAACCATCTCTATGAGAAGATGAGCCTGTCAAGTTGGAAGAGCCAGAGCTGCTGTAGATGCAGTAGGAAGCTGCCAGGTGGGGAAAGTGAGTCCCTTTTTGTTGCACACCTGATAATGCAACCATGGATAGAAATACAGTGGACTGGTTTTTTAAAGCTCTTTCTGAATAGAAGCAATGTGTAGTGGCCATGAATCTCAGGACCTCGGAGAGTTTGGGGTTTAAAAATTTAAAATTAGTGTGTTTAAAAGGTAATAAAACCTGACGCAGTACTAAATTGGAAGTAGGGAGGAATTTCTGAAAAATAACTGCTTTCAGGAGAAACTGAAGCAGTGGAGAGGACCCAAGGTTTTACATGAAAAGAAATATGATAAAATTCTTGTCTGAGAAGACTTAGTAATTGTGCTTTTCTGGTATTGCTGGTTTTTTCGGTTAGAAAATAAATGGCCAGTGACAAGTGCCTGCTCTCCATGGTTACATGGGCAGTGGCATGTTTTAGGGTGGTTCTGTGCTCTAAACATGAGAACAGCTGATGGCCTGAGAGCAGTACCTGCTCTCCCGCAAATAACAGAGGTTGGGACATGCACCCCAGGTCCCTCCTGCCCACCCACCTCTTCTCTTAAGCAAAACCTCTGGGCTCACTGTCACCATGAGTTGGCCAAAAAGAAGTTTTCTCTGCTGATTCACTTTTCCTGAAGTTGTGTTATTGCCTGGAGACCCACCACAGACAGGAATGCTCCTGTTCCTCCATACACAAGCCTGCCTGCCCTCTGCCTGCCTGTCTGAAGGGACCCCTGGAGCCCCAGGGCTGCAGCCAGACCCCCTCTCTCCAAGGGCAGCACGTAGCAGTAGCCCACAGAAATACATGCCTGGCAGGTGCACGTGTTGCTCCTGTTTGGCGCCGACATGCCTCCCACCATCTTCAGTTTGCTTTTGCCCAAGGTGGTTCCAAGCCCAGCTACCATTCTTTACAGAGCTGAAAATAATTCAGGGGTGAATAAATCTGTCTGTTGGCTGCAAGCTGGGATGCTGTGCCCATAGCATCCATAGCATGGTCTAGTGCTGAAAGTGCAACACCACTGTTACGGGCAATGTGGGAAGACGGGAGAAGCTCAAAGGAAGGATTAACTGAAGTAATGTGAAGCTGTTTACTTCCCATCATTAAGGCTTTAGCTGAGATGTTTGGTTGGAGTTTAAAACTTGATTATTGACAGTTCCTTCAGTCTCATCTGCCCAGTCTGAGACTTTCTAGTGGGATTCTCAGAGAAGGTGCAAGCAGAGGATTTCTGCAGCAATTTCTGAAAGGCTAAGATGACAACAAGTGAAAAGCAGGCCACCCATCGCCTCTTCCGAAGGGGTTGACCTAGACACCTCTACCCATTGTGAAGGTATACGATGCAAACCTTCCAGTCTGCCTAATTCTTTCAATGTCCAGTAGATTCTTCTTAATAGCAGCACAGAAAATTCAAACAATATCTCTGGACAATAGCAGCACTTCTTGCATGGCTAAAATTTAATATCTCATCCTGCCATTTGTGGTATGATACTAATACCCATGAGCATACTTCTGCCATGTCTTATTGCTTAATTATATTAGTTATGAATCAGCCAAAAGAAGCAGCAGAATGGACGTAGAATTGATTCTTGCTTTATATAAATAAAGGGCTAGAGAAAAGAATAAGGTTAGTATTCTGCTTCTAAAGCAAGCTGGCTGCTCACAAACAAAATAAAGGGCAGAGATTTCAAAATGACAATTAAAAAGTGAGTTAAATGAGGCTGCTATGCACAGCTGTCAGAATACTAGATTTCTAAAGTTAAATCTTGCTTCTTGCCTGTCAAGTATATTTCAAACTGCGATTTTTTTTGCATAGCTAAGTATAGTGTTCTGGAGGTACAAATAGGATTTATTGTGTAATATACCAACTATATAAGGCAAAATTTAAGATCTCTTGCTACTCAGTTCTTCTGGTATTTATTCTTCCATATCATCACTTAAGTCTTGATTTCTAGGCTTTATTAACAGGAGAAAGGGGAAAACACAGTGTTTTGGAGGCTGGATGCTAAAAAGGGAGTTCCATTTCCTGGAACGTATATATCAGGTGAGATATGTATTTAGAAGGAAGGAGAGAAAAATATCTATTTTTGCTGAGAATAGTGCAGTACATGCGACGCCATCTGCAGAGAGGAACGGTTATAATAATCACATTAAAAGAAATTTCAGATATGGCTTGGAAATCCCACAATCTCACGTATGACTGCTATGTCCGTGCACTCAAATCCCCTGTCACTCTGTAAGCTCTCTTTCTTGTAGTTTTCCCTATGAGTGCCTTTAATTGCTGCATCATGCTGCAGCCTCAATAAGGCAGAGTAGAAGCCTGTGTCCAGGAAAGAAGGCTCAGCAAAGCTGGTGAGGGATCATACTGAGATCAGTCTGTCACACCATAGGTGCATGCTCCAACCTTTAACTTTTCAAATTGCAGGTGGGCAACGAGTAAGTTACCGATTGCCTAAATGCAGAGCTAAGGTTGCCTGGAGAGCTTTGAAGAGGAGCAAAGAGGTGGGTGGCCAACTCTGCGTGAGCTGAGTGGGAAGTGGACTAGGACTTGAGTAGTTTGAGTAAGGTTGTTCAGTTTTGACTCATCTTGCTCATTAGACTACAAGTATCATTCCTTAGATCTGACCTGGAGGCCCTACAGCATCCTCACTGCATAAACTATCACCTTAAAGTTTCTGATCCGAAGGATTTCTCCCAAGACCCACAGCTGCCCTGACTGCCTTGCTGAGGGAATTACTGCTGCCCTGGGCAGAGCTAATGAGCACTGTCTGCCCCACTGTGACTGTAGAACCTCTGCGGCTTATTGCAGAGTTTCAACACTTGCTAATAGGACAGGTCACTAGGGAAGTCGTGCTCCCTTCTTACACAAGAAAAAAAATCTCTGATTTTGCTCAAGCCTTTCCGTTTTAAACAGGACTGAATGGCACCAGGGACCCAAAAAGTGTCCTTAACAAATAGGTAATTTGATGTGGACTTTATTTCTTTCAAATAAAACAGTGACTGCAGGAAACGGACACTTGCTGAGGTCCAGAGCCACCTGCAAATCCTTCAGAGCATACACACGTTTGTGGTGTGTGAAAGAAGTATCATTATGTTCATCTTTTCTGTGCTCAGGGTATAAATGATGCCTCTCAAGGCCATTACAATGTCAACAAAAGTAAGAAAGTCTAATTTTCAAGCTGGTTGAAGTTGAGATAACATACCTAATGGAGTGGATCACTTGCACGTGAAGCCTAACAACCTCGCCTGCAGTGTTACGGTTTATAAACTCTGGAAAAAAAAAAAAGCCATCTTTTTAGAAGCTGGGTTATCTACCAACATGAGTGCACTCTTGCTGTCCATTGAAATCCATCCCTGAATTGTACTGCAGGTGTCCTAGAGAAAAAGCAACATTTTTTCAGTGTGTGAACTACATGTAACACATCACAATAATTTTCTCCAGGGTATGAAATTAATAGCACTTTTTTCTACAAATAGTTGTAATTTCTAAAGTAAAATTTTCCAACCATAGTTTGGTCTATTGGCATATTTCAGCTAAGAGGTTTGGGGTTTTTTTGCTGTATTTAATTTTTTTTTCCTTTCTGGTCTCGGTGTGAATAGAGATTCATGTTGGGCTTTTTAATAATGAGATTTGGACTGCAAAACATGGGCAAAAAATTGATTTATGTATGCTGTGCACATATATATAAATGCACACATACATATCAGATATTTGATATCAAGCAAAAGGACATGACCAAATAAATTTGGAGTTTTTTGCAAAAGATTGGGGAAAAAAAAAACCCACAACAACATTATCAGAGTGTTTACATTAGCATAAGGGAGAGAACTTGATAAATAATGGTCAGAAAAGTAGAACTGAATTTTATTGATAGCACATAAATGTATTTGCTCATGTCTTCAGGGCTTTGAGTATAGAAATTCAAAGCAGCCGAAGCTGAGAGTAACTGTTGGGGGAAGACAGGTAAGCTCAGGGGTAAAAAGCTGGAAACAGGTAGGGAACTAGTGGTGTGTTAGCTCACAAAAGCCCGGGGATGTTTGTGACCTTCTCAGATCCGTGTCCCTGTGCAACACATAGAGGGATGGTTGTAGGAAGAGAGGAGCATTGACAGCCAAGTTTATTAATAAACTCTTTTATGATCACTCAAGTACATGTGGGTTTTTTGGGAAGTATTTCAAAGCACGCGGTCTGATACTGGTAAATTATCAAAAGAGTCGCTGTATATGGTAAGACTCAAAAGAAAATCTTCATCCCACAGACTTCATTCTTCCTTCAGGGCAGAGCACATGACAGGAGAAGCTTTCCAGGGGCTGTGTTCATCTTCCTCTAGGGATGGTTTAACACGTTGCTTTCATCCTACACTGCTGAACAAATAAAACCGCATGTAGGAAACCAACCTCCCAGATAAAGGCAATGAACCTTGAAGAGAAACTGTATTCCCTCAAATTTATTGAGGATCAAATATAGATATCTTTCTTTATATCAGATAATGCCTTTCCATTCTCTTTGAGCAGTCATGATAGAATAAATGTTTCCAAATGGCAGTCACAGTGCCAAGCAATGCTGTCAGTAACCTCATTGAATCTGGCTCTTATACATTTAAATGTAACGTGGTTTGGAAGCACCTACTTGATCTAAAATACAAAACATTTCTATTGAAATAAACAGTGAGGTTAAACTAACCATCAATGACAGAAAAGTTTCCACAGATCTTTGCATTTCTCTCCTTTTTGCATTTCACATTATTTGCTGTTTTCCTCATTTATTTTCCATTTTTAAGTGTATGCATATGAATGCACAATGAATTGCTGAATAGTGTTTTACTGTATGAGTATTTTAAGAACTTAAAAAATAGATATGCTGCTGTACCCTGCTGCATTTTCTGAGCTGTCTCTAACACTTCTGGGAATTCATCTTGCACTTCTGTAAAAGAGATTTACTGTTCCCACCAGGACCTCTGAGGAAAAGAGTGATCCCATTTTAAAGCAGGTTCTTCACACAGTGAATAAAGCCCTAAGGAGCTGCAGAGCCAATAAAAGGATCTCCTACTTCCTCTTCACAAGGCAGTGCCAGGCAGTGATTTTTTTAAAATTTGGTGTCACATCCAAGGCAAATTACACTGCAACAGAGTATTACAATAAAATAATTGAGTTTTTCGAAGTTGTTTTCTAAGTGCAGTTTTCCCCCAGTCTCCTCTTACATTTTTCTCTCCTGTGCATATAAAGTGAAGTACAAGAATATTAGAACATAAACTGTTATTGTTTGGTGGGTAACTCACATGCAGCAAAGGTTCAAGTAGCCTGACAGCTTTGCTCCTGTTCTCTGGTTGTGCTGTGCATAGCGGCATTAACGAGTCAATAATGGGAGAGGAGCCCTCAAAGGTTCGTTGGGATGCATAAGCAGGTGTCCCTTGGTGCCACCTTTGGAGGAGTTACACCAACTCCTCCTCTGTCACTGAAGAAGACACAGAGACTGAGCCAGGCAGGAATGTTCTGTCCCGTGTTGCAGCCTCGTTAGTTGAATTTTTCCACAGCTCTAGTTATGTGTGGCCAGATGTTTTCTCTGCTGTCTAGTTTTGCAGTGCTTCCCAGTGCTGTTCCGTAGCTGTGAGGTTTTGTATTAGAGATGGTTAATGGGAATGAATTTTAATAAGATGAAGTAATTTATAACAGTAGGTGTTCCCATCTGCTGTTGCGGAAGGTATTTTGTGTTTAAGTGCATTAAAAAACGTTATCTTGCAAACTGAGAAGTTACACGGGCCTTAGTAATAGGGTGGTCCAGTGGTAAAAAAAAAAAAACAAAACAAAAAAACCAAAAAACCAAAAAGAGGTGTGCATGCTGGTCTAATGCCATAGGGGATGGAGAGACCTGGAGCTTCCCAGGGCATAGGAGAATGTCAGTGAAACAGGGATTTTGGAAATGCCAGAACGGCAGGCTGTGAGTTCCCAGAGCCACATCCACCCGCTGGGAGCCAGGCTACAGCTCAGCCAGGCTTTTGGCGACTCAGAAGACCCAAAAGCGAGAGATTTGATTAATCCAGCCCAGGTAGTTTAATCTTTGTGTAGACTCAACTCTGGAAATTCATAATCTAAATATAGGAGATGATACTAAAATTCTGTGGGATCCTGCAATAGCATTCAAAGTGCAAAAAAAAAAAAAAAACAAGGGAAGATTTTTTCTTAATTCACTATTGCACCTGATATTTGCTGGAGGGGAAAAGCCATACAGAGAAAAGGTAATAACCTATATAGGAGCTATCTGTTAGTAGAGACCTAGAGAGCAAGAAATAAAAGGGAGAGAAGTCTTTGGTCTAGCATGGTCTAGCACGATCCAAGCGAGGTGAATCAAGGTAAATGCAAACTAGATCTCAAAAATGTCTTTTAAACAGTGAAAGTAATCAGATACTGATACAGTTTATGAAGGTTGTAGATTACTATCCCTGGAAATGTAGAAGTCAAGACTGAATTTTTTTCCTTCAAAATTAAGACCTTTATGTATGTAATGCTGTACTTTCACACATTATTATCCACTTGGTACAGATAAATCTATTCAGCTCTTGTTGAAACCTTTGTATTTCTTGTTAGGAATCTTGTACACTGAAAAAATGAGTCACTTCTAATTACTTGTAATTAATACTTCTGGAAAATGAATGGTATGTCTGATTATTTTTTGTTTCTTTGCTTGCTTCTTTTTCCAAAAATGTTTAGAAGAGATGTAGTGCACTCATTAGCAAGAAGTTAACATTCATTTAATGTAATTACCATCCTTTTTCCTAAGTGGAAAGATTCCCTTTTCAGACCAGAAAGCTGTGCTTTGACGAGCAGATCACAACATGGGAAAGCTGACTTTGGTGAGGCAAGAGAAGGGCGCTGAGAATGGGAACGCCAGAGCTTAGCATCCACCAGGGAGAACATGGGAGCAACACTGCATACAGAAACTTCCTTCTCTTAATGATCAAAATGTCAAAGTATATTCATCCTGCAAAATCATTACCCTTCACTGAGAGCAGAAGGAAAATTCATAGTTTTCCTCACTGAACTATTGCTGCGTTCCACACAAAGAGCTCTTCTTGCTCCCCCAAAGGAAAGGGCTTTATGTAGGATTTACATCGTGCAGGGAGTGTTTCAGTTTCATTTGCTAATTCTTACAAGTTGCCAACTGGCAATTTCTTCAAAAGTGTGTTAACTTTTTGTAAGGTGGACTAGAGCGCCCATCTGAAAAGCTGAACAAAGTCAGAAAGCCTAGGCACCATTCAAATCGCACTTAAGAATTCTGAACTGGGTTATACTCCTTGTACGTGCAGGTGGGTTTCACTCACTGCTGCTGATAATTCATCCAAGACATGGCAAGTCATGTTTGCTTTTAGAGATGTCAAGAGGATAAAGAAAGGCAGGAACATGTTGCTTGTCTATAGAAAACATGAGTCGTGGCCCCTTTCACAATGATGCTTGTGATATAGAAGATAAAGGTCCTGAATTAAAAAAAGAGTTGGAGCAGATAACCTGACAGGACAGGGACATGTGCATGTGGGCTTCGTCCTTCCCTAGCACTGGAGACTCTTCCTGAAAACGATGAGCCACAGATGATTGGGCCGATTTTTTGGAGGGGGCCGGGATCTATTTTAATACCCTTTCGTAATGTTTGTTGCCTTCATTTTCAACACCCTCTCCTAGGGTAGCTAGGGGTTTAACGTTTGTTAAAGTTGCCCCTCAAGCGTATCTCTTTTTGTTGTCCCTGTTCAGCTCGGGGCTGACTGAAGAAGTGTGCTTATGACACATGGAGGACAAAAAGTAGCAGCAAGTGATGGCTGAGGAAGGCCCCTCAAACCAGGCTGCGGTGGCAAATTCTTTGCGTGTATATCTAGCCTTTCAAAAAGCTGAGAGTGTGAAGAGGGGAAATTTGCTTCCTGGAACTGCTGAAACCAGGAATAGAAATAATTCTAATTACATTCTAAATGATAGCATTATAAGGCTTGCATGGGTGCCCTTAGTTCATTTCCGTGCCATTTTTTTCACCATTTACTGCTAGCCTTGTATAGCCTTGTAACAGGCACATTTCTAAAAAAAAAAAAAAAGAAAAAAGAGGGTGTATGGAGAATAAAGAAGCTTTTCTCATTTCTCTTTCCATCAGCTAAACTTCCCATAGAAGCTGAACAACATCCTCTTTATCAAGATTATGGGTTTCCACATCTTGGCATACTATTTCTTTCCTTTTAGTTCAGCTTGCTGGCATGCACTAGAGTGATGAAAGTAGAGAGTAAGGCACATATAGGGCCATATTTAGTTTGCATCAAGAGCATTTATTTCCATGAGTAAGGCAAATGGGGTATAACTTGGGTATTGAACCATGAACAATGTTCACCTGTGTTTCAAAAACGTGATGCATCTGTTACATCCTGCTTTCCCACAAAGAAATTGGTATTATTCCTAGATATATGAATGAAAGAAAATGTCAATCAGTCTCCTGAGCCTCCTTGGAACAAAGGTGGAGCCCAGCTCTGCATCTTAGCCATAGCAGAGCCTTGACTTGCATTGACTGGGGAGCGTAGTGCTTAGACCTAGCTGCTGTAGAGATATGGACTGATAGGCCTGTGCATTATTCATGCTAAGTACATACTGCTGAATTATGAGAAGGCTTTTATGGAAAAGGCCGCTAAGAAACCAAGCACTTTCTGCTAACAGCCTGAGTTCTTTTAATTCCCACTGGCTCATACAAGACGGTGTGGCAAGCAGTGTCCTGTGACATCAGGTACTGTTTGGTTCTAGTACCACTTGAATCACTCAACCTTCAGGATGAAAGCAGCAGTAGGACAAGTTGTGGCTTGGCAAGTTTGGGCTTGACATTAGGGAACACTTCTTCACTAGGAGGATACTAAGGAGCAGTTTATCCAGAGAAGGTATGGGTTATCCATTAATGGAGGTTTTTAAGTCTAGGATAAACAAAGCCAAGACTGATCTCATCTGGTGATGATAGGAGAGTCCTGTTGTGAGCAGGAGGTTGGACTAGATGACGTCCAGAGATCCCTTTGAATCAACATTTCTATGTTCTGTGGCCTTTGCAGTGAAAATGCATAAAACTGTGTTCTGGTTTTCGTTACAAATTCTTTCTCAAAGTAGAAGCTACTATTTTTACAGGAAAAGTAAACCAGAATTAACACACATTTTGTTTGATAAAGTGCCAGCCTTTTTAATAGTGAAAATAAGATTCATTCCCTTGGATCACTAAAGAACAATTCAACAGTTACTTCAGTGAAGCAATAGGGACAATTATTTTAATTTGAATCCTGTTGTTGTTACAAAGAAATTCAAAAGGCAATGTGGGCCGTAATAAGGAGCTGAAAAACTGTGGTTCAATAGTCAGTATTGATTTCTCTTCCTGATTGCAGGGAAACCAAGATTTCATTCTATGGTGCAAAAAGCCTCACAAGGACTTTCAACAATTCATTTCCTTTTAAGTCATTCTCTGATGGCTCAAACAGTATTTTAAATTAATTATGGTGGTTCTTCATGCAAAGATTATTTTTTTTCCCATTTGTAATAGATTTCAAGAAATACAAGACTCCTTGCATTTTCAGGTGCAAAACCTCTGGTTTGCCAAAAGAAAAATGGGTCTTCTATTACCGGGACAGATCAGTTAGACTCATGTAATTCATTAAGAAGCTTTCTCACAGTTATAAGATTCTTTACCTACTGTGGGGAATTAAGCTAGAGCTATTCTTCTCTGTCTTGAAAAACTTCAAAGTCTGAGCTGTAGGAGCGCAGACCCCACTGATCAGCATAGCAAAGTATTTATCCCTATGCAAACTGGTTTTGGAAAACAATATTCAGTTCATCTAGTGAAAGGTCGAGACAGATGGATGCCAATGAAACTAAATTTCATTTGAACTACAGCGGTGTTTTCTAGGAGTTGAAAGTTTCCTGATATTTAACGGAGCTGAGGAATGCCACTGGTCTCGGCATTACTCGTGTTTGAATGGATTTCTCTGATTGAGAGCAAATGTTCTCTACGTAGTTCTCCGGTCTCCTTTTGGTAACTTCTTTTTAGTTTTTCTGAGAAGTGTTTCATAGCATTTCTTAAAAGAACAGCCAAAACATTCTACCTTCCAGTCAGCTGTGCGTTCGTGTCTACATTAAAAAATCAACAAAAAGACCTAGAATGTACCAATGAAAGAAAAGGGAAGTAGGTGGGGGTTTAGGTGCAGCAATAGCTGAGGACTGTACGAAGCATTTGAGGGGAGCAGAGGCAGAAAGCAGGAGGAGAACTGATTTTGCTTTGCTTGGCAGTTGATGGTGGTGGTGTTCTGCAGGGAAAAGGTGAGTTGTTTGTTCATTTTGTTTCAAGAGAGAAATCAGAAAAGTAGAAGGATTCTGAGAAAAATCCAGTGACGTATTGTATGGTAGCGACAAAATGCTTTCTGTTCCAGCAGTGATTAAGGAAGATAGAAGACCGAAGCTGGCTACTTGTAAATGAGCCAGCTTATGCAATCTGCGTCCAGAGGAGCGCTCTGTGCTGCTAGTGCTGGTTTGCACTGGAGAGGTTCCAGAGAAGAGGAATAAGCTAGTGTTCTGCTGGTTTATTAAAGGCCAGACAGGTGGTCTAAATGGTCATCCTGTCGCTTTGCCATCGGTCTGCAATTGCGGCAAATCTGGGATCTGATTAATCAGATATTAAGGAAAGGTTAAAATAATTAGTTCTAATTGATGTC
>NW_010418014.1:139287-158573 GCF_000710305.1 Buceros rhinoceros silvestris | reverse complement strand
CGTGTAGGTTTTGAGGAGGTTACTAGTTTAGGGACAGTCATGAAGTTGTCTGTTTTAACTCCTCTCAGTCTTTTCAACTTGGTATTACACCATGTTTTGATTAAGAAAGTAGAACGATCCAAAATCAACCTCGTACACACATTAAATGGTTTTGAAACTGGCTTAGTAGTAGTTTCTGAACCTCAGTGTGTTTCTTGAACAAACAGGATGATTAATTGCATGCTATTTTGGATTATTATGTAAGCGTGGAAGAAATGAAATGCACAACTTACAGATGATGTGAAGTTAAAGGGGGTGATAATAGTTAAAAGAACAGGTTACTGTACAGACTGGTCTGCCCTGATTGCTGTGGATAAAATGCAAGAAAGCAGTAGGAGTTTGTATGAGGCCAAGTAAAAGGGCTATATGTAAGAATAAATACTGTAGGCCATGGTGATGGGATTGTTGGCTCTATCCTAGCCAGCAGTAACAGAAGGAGTTGAGACATCAAGTGTGGAATTAGTAGGGTACAACCTCCTGCTATAAGTGTGTGGCGCAAAATGGATAGTGAGATTTTTTTGTTATGTGAACAAGGGAATATTGAGGAGAGAAGACCACATTAGCACACTTCTTGGTTAGCTGTGGCTGGACTGGGAACACTGTGTCTCATTCCATTGTTCAGGATTGAAGAATAGTGATAAACTAGAGGTGTTTAAGGGAAGAGCCATAAGAGTGCTAAAAGGAAGACTGCTTTAGAGTGAAAGGCTGAAGAAACCTGGCCTGTTGAATTAAAGAAAAGTAAGACTAGGGGGTGGCTTAGTTAGAGTTTTTTACACGTTAAGCAAAAATTGATAATAGAACATCAGGGAGCGGTTGTACAGGGAAAGTCGGTGCTGGAAAAATTCCTCTTAGAAATAACAGACACAGGTTTTTAGTAATTAGGTAATTAATCGCTGGAGCAACTTGTCAAGTCTCTCTATTGGTGGCCATTTTTAGGACAATATTGAATACCTTTGTAAAATACATGCTCTGCTTCAAACAGAAATTAATTCTGAAAAGTCTCACAGCCTGTGTTATGCTGGAGGTCAGACTAAATGGTCACGTGGGTCCCTACTGATATTTTAACTTATTATATCTATGTTCTTTTGTTGGAACTTGTTATAGGGCTCAAACTAGTCAAACAAAAAAGAAAAAAAAATGTTAGAATAAGTACCTGTAGTAATTGTATTCATTTCAGTTTCCTTTTCATCCGTGTTAGCTGTAATTGTAACCGAGAGCTTCGCAGCAAAGGCCTTTGTTTGCAAAAAAAGTGTTCTGCGGTAGCTTCTTGACCAGAGACGACTTAGGCAGGTCATGCCGAGCATGACTGGTTAAACAGTCAGCCAGCTACTCATAAAGCCCTTCTCAGCAACTGGTTTTCCTTCCACGTATTTTGAACTGTGTTTTCCAATTTTTCAGCTAAACTCAAAGTTGATATAAATTTTTTTCTTTTTCCTGTTTTAACTTCTTTTCGTATAATAGATAGCTTACAAAGGATATAACCTGCTGGTAGAAAGTTGAAACTATAAAAATTCACTCTAGAAATAACCATTTCTTCGAACAGCTTAATTAGGGATTTGATGGGTTCTCATTCCCTACAATCAAGCCACACTGGATGTCCTTCTGAAAGATGCTTTTGTGTTAGAAGTGCTGATGTTGATCCCGGAGTTGCTCCTTAAAGTGTTTTGCTGTGTGTTATACGCAGGGTTAGATTGCGTGAATGGATTGGCTACATTTTAATATTAATATCACCACATTTAAAGTATCAAGCTGTGTATTTTTCTAAATATTCTGTACTGCTCTGGTTAGCTGTTTGATGTGAAGCTGCATGGATGCTAGAATTGGGACCAAAATCATTTTGTTGGAAAAAATTAAAGAATTCCAACAGGCAAATACTAGACTTCTTAAGGAAGCAGCAGATAGGAATTAGGAAAAAATAATTCGAGAATAATTTGGAGGTTGCATTGTGTCTTGTCTACATCTATGCTGTGATGGTTTACGCTTCTCAAAAGTGAATTTGGGATTAAATATTACATTGAACATTCTGAGATAGTAAGTGCGGGAAGAGAGTTTGAGAGGACTCACTAGCAGGTAATCAGTGAAAACATACTGAAGTATGAAAATATGGAGGTGTTACTTCGTGGTACTAGATGTGGAGTTAGCTGATGTATGAAGTTTCTTCTCTGGGAGTTTCTTCTCAAATTGTGAACCTTGAATACATTGGGTATGAAAATACACCTTGTTTGCTTGGTAGTGAAACAAAAAAGCATTTACCCTGGCAATCTGCATTGCTTCTTTTCCAGGGAGCTCTCAATGACAGGAAAAGTGTTTGGCTTCCAAGCCTGGCTTAGATTTCACTGTAAAGAATTTGGTTTTCTCTGTGTCCTTTTTCAGTTGATCCAGGTAAGAAATAGAGACATAGCACCAGGTTCACCTCTAGCGGGACAAGACAAGTCATCATTGAATTTTCTCAATATATATTTCTCCTGCAAGTTACATCTTGACCTCAGTACCTGTATATTTGTAAGAAAATAATTGCCTATAAAGTCCCATGTGTATAGATCACCATTGTAACTGTCTAATTGTCTGCAGAACGAGTTTACCAAGGTAGAGATATGCTTATAACACACATGTTCTGAGCTGCATTCAATTCCTGGCCTGAAACTCCAGGAGCAAGATGGAAGAGATGAAAAGAATGGGCAAAATAGGAAGCTTGAGCTGAACGGGCCTGATTTTTAAATGCCTGATGAGTTTCATCCAGTTTCTTCAGAACAGTTTCTTCAGTCAGGAGCGGGAGGCATGGGATTGTGAGACTCAGCCTCAGCTGTGTCAGCGAAACCTTAGAAGGAGGAAAGCACAAAGCTTCAGGAAGCTGAAAATCAATATAACTGGGCAATGAAAGCATTTTTATTACAAAGAACCAAAAGCTGTCACACAACAAAAGGTTCGCTGAAAATGGAAACAAGGAAAGTTGAAGGCTTTAGCTGTTCCAAGGAAACTGTGAAAAATGAACTACAGTTACAAAGAGACAGTGTAATATGCTTTTCTTTGAGAGATGAGGAGGTCTTGCCTACAAGGAGTTAGAAGGGGTGGAATCACCGGCACTGGCAGGCACCTTCCATTGGAAGGTTTCTTGTGGAAACTATTTTTGTGTTGCCCCTCAGTTCCTATTCAGTTTCCTACATGAAGGAGGGGTTTCTGTTAGGTGCTGGTTCAATATACAAGAGTCCTTTCTCTCGTATATTGAGATTTTACGACCTGAATAGGCTCAGCATTCATTACTGAAGAGTAAATTGAGGCAGAGATCGCTGAAGATATCTGTGGTAGGTCTGTGGTAGAACTGGGAATAGACTGGGGGGAAAAAAATCTCACAGTTCAAGTCCTCTGTCTGCTTTTCTTGATCCCCACTGCACAGGTAAGAACTTTGGACCAAGGACCATAGTTTGCATCCCACAAGCCAGCTGGGCTACTGGAGTGCTGCTTCTGTCTGGCCTTGGAAAAGTTACCAGATGCAGTAGAAAGCCTAGCATGCTTGCCAGATGATCAGGAACTGCATGGTTGCTGTTTTGTTTGGTTTTTTTTAAACTGCTCTGACACAAGCTTAGCAGGCAACATGGCCTCAGCATAGTTGCTGCTCTACCTCGCATGTTCCCATTGTCAGGCACAGGCAGAGGGAGGGTAGAAGTGTTTCCTGTGGTTGTGTGAGACTTGCCAGTGCTTCCCCACATCCAACTGCAACAAGATCTCCTCCACCCCTGAGGTGGGTTGTCCTTGGCTGGCTGGCAGGTGCCCACCAAGCTGCTCTCTTACTCCCTGTCTTCAGCAGGACAGGGAAGAAAGTAAGACAGAAAATTCCATGGGTTGAGTAAAGGTAGTTTATCCCAGCCAGACTCAGTATGAGTCTCCCAAGGAGCTTGTAGACAGATTCTTCTTATCTTAGCAATTTCTTCCCCTTCTCACAACAGTGCCAATTCCCAGCTATTCTCACTTGCAGACATCCCTTCTGAAATACAGCATTACTCCCTCCCAGCCGGGTAGTCTGGGAGTGCCCTAAACATTCATTAGCCAAACCCAAAGATTAAGCAAGCAATTACTCTGATGTTTCTCATTGATTTGATCTCTCCCTGTGCTCAGTCAGCAGCCCCTCAGCACGCCAAGCAGTCCCATCTCCATGTTTGGGCGTGAATTGTTTAGAGCAGGTTGTGTGGACGAATGTGTATGTTTATTATTGTGTAAATCTCATGATCTTCATTTGCTCAGAATGTCACATGTATAGAACTGTAAAAACATCGACCTTTGTGGAATGTTTGTGTGGAAATTAATAGTACTGTTGTTGTTATTTCTTTCTTCTCAAAATCTTGTTTGAGGAAGGAAATGAAGTTTTGACTCCCATAAGCAGTTGGTTCCACATTATAAATCAGATTTTAAATCTGATCTCTGACTCCGAAAAAACACTGTCCATTCTGCCACAGAAGCTTTCTTGAACTGATACACTCTCCTTGAAGGAGTGGTTTCTGAAGCCGTAGCTCTTGAACTGTTTTAAACTAGAAGTGGATAAATTGATGATATAATGAGTCTTCCTAATCTCTAATTTCCACAGTTTGATGAATTTCAGTATAGCATGTTTCATTAATATTGTATAAGAAAATGATTTGCGGGCAAATTAAGTGGTTGACACAGGTACTAAATAATAAAAGCATATAAATCACATTCAAGCACACAATTAATTACAAGATTAATCTCTCTCGTCTGGTCCCATGATATCTCTCAAGTACCCCTGCATATACATAATCATATTAGCTGAGCGTGAAAATATTTGTATGTGCACCTTAATATGATGCTGATGACATTCTGTACCTCACGGAGTTGTACAGTACACGCAGGTGAAGTGTGATACTTCCTAACAGTATAAACTCAAAACTAGCAAAAAATAGTATCTGGTTCTCAGACCACTCTCATGTTTGAAGGGCCACATGCTCCCTGCTGTTGCATAAGGGATGCAGTAAGGAAGCTGTAACAGCAACGTGGCATGATTTGATGGCAGTTGATACCAAGACTTTCCCTTTGACTGCCACTGTCAGTTTTGTTCAGGTAATTTCCTTTGGGAAGCTCTCTGATGTCTGCCCAGGCACTTGGCCTAGTGATCAGACTTCTGGAGCAATAGGAGAATAGTCACAGTGAAAAAAGCTTCTCCTCATTAATTTCATGTAAAGCTGAACATTTCAAGGGCTAATTTATGCCAGATTTGGGTTTTATAGGTAAAGATGTTTTTGCGGCTGCCAACAGTCTTCTGTGATGTCCTTTCCGTCTGTCTTCACAAGAAAATAAATCCTCTTTATAAAGAATAGAATCTGAAAAAGCAGAATGACATCCTGTTGGGTGAATCATATTCTTTCTATTTCACAAATCTAAGCAACTTTTCAGTCTTGTTCTGAATTTCCCTGCTCCTGCTTGGGCAGGTCATCACAATGTTTTCACCTGCAGCCAAGTTTCCATGTGGTCAACTATGGGGTGAGTGCAGTGCCCTTAGGAAACACACTCCCCAAGTCATGGTGAGCCCCACCTTGACTTCAGGGCACCGGACGTAAGAGCTCCCAGAAGGGTTGCACCTGCTTAAATCATATAAACATGGATCTGTGTGCTCAAACTGGGTTTATAAGCACGTGCATTTGGCTTATATGGAGTAATTAAATCACAATTATTTAAATTTTAGTTTAAGCCGTAAGTAAACCAAGGAAGGAAACGAAAAACTTTTTTTTTTTTTAAAGCTACGAAGTGTTTAGTTGCTTTACAGCCCCGAATGGCCCTTGTCAGATAATGCCTTCTAAACATGAATTAACCAGTGCATGTTGCTCAAAAGCAACAATATAAGTTGCCTCCAATCGTTGTTGCTGCATGGCCTGAATGAATATAATCCCTTAACCCAGGGCATGTGCTGTATATGATCAGGATGACATTTGATTCACTTATGTGGCTTACAAGAAAATTTCTGCCTTTTCTTTGTTTCTCTTAATTCTTAGTAGAAAAAAAATCAATGGCAAATGAAATGCATATTGTTACACTGAAATCCTCTTTAATGGCTAACTTCAGTTCTGAAAGGCAAGGAAATGGAGAGCTAAGGCCAGGATTTCACCCGTCAGTACAAGGCTGTAGCCTTAGACGCCTTCCAGAGGGGTGATTTCTGGAGAGCAAACACTGTTGAATAACACAGAAATTCTTCCTTTTCTTTTTAGCACTAACAGTGGGTTTATTCATGTATTTTTGTAACAGTAGTGATGTAAAGCTTTAGAACGGAGTGTCTAAAATGTCGTGCATGTAGAGAGAAGTATTTAAACCCCGGGTTTTCCTCACACTTTCATTTCAGCTGTCACACTGACCCCCTGCTCTCTTTGCTCCAAGCACAGATCTAAACTGGGCTGGGAGGGGAAATAAATGCCGGCTGAAGGTTGTGTCCATGCTTGTATATGGCTGGGAGGTGAAAAATCTGCTGAAGAAAAGCAGTTGGTCTGTGAGGGAGCCTCCCTGCGCCCCAGTGCCCTTTTTATTCCATTTTTCAGAAGCCATCATTTTGGAGATATGTCTGAGCTGGAATGGCATCCTTGGTGGCCGTTGTCATAGGAGATGGCCTTCTTTAGAGGGCAATTTCAGCTTGTGCAGGCTGCTCGCTGATCCATGCGCAAGAGGGTCTTGAGTATGAGTGCTGCCGGTGAAGTGCCTCGTCCAGAGCAACCCAGGGGGTAATACAGGAGTGCCACGATCCAGCGCCGGGGATGGGGAGGTTGGCGCGCCTGAAGGATAAGGGGAAGAACAGAGCTATGCCTCCTCTCTATCTGCCACCGTCAGGGGAGCAGTGTGGTGCTGATGAACTTCCCAGCATAAACTGGGAAAGCCTCACGAGGCAGATCTCATTTACTGCAGCTGGACAGCGATTCTGGTCCATATTCTGCTGGTTCAGGAGGGCTTTTTGGCCTGCTGTTGCCCCGTGTATGGGAAGGAGTTGGGCTATCAGCCACACACAGAGGAGACCCTTCGTCGCCTGGTTGCAGCCCACTTCAGTGTTAGAAAGGCAAAAATATGTCCAAATCCCACTGAGAATAACTATTATACGTGATTTCTTTTCTTTTCCTGAATATCTGAAAGAGGGATGCTAATATTGTGAAGAGAGTGCAGTGAAGGAACCTGCGAGGCAGGGAGTGGAGGCAGATCAATGCTCTGGCAAAATGTCAGACCTAGTTTATCTCCTGCAAGAGGACTTTACAGCTCTGCTTTCTGGACAGGTTTCATTTTACTTTGAGTCATCTTTCTCATCTTTTAGGTCATCAGTGGCTTTGGTCATGCATTTCTCAGTCCTGACCCTTTAAAAATTTGCAGCAGATGCCTTTCCAAGTCACTCACATTTGTATTTCATTTTGAACACTTTTCAATTTTAAACTCTTTAAAACCAGAAAAATGAGATCAGAGCCCTATGTTTTTTCAGCCAAGCCTGTTCCATCATTGTTGTCAGGTCTGTAGTAAATTTACAGTGTTGGCAGTCTGTCACGCCGCTTCACTGGAGTGAAAGGAAGAGAGGGAGGCAGAGATTTATCTTGGAGCCTGAGGGTAGAGTCGTAAGCCAGAACCATTGCCCTTATATCTAAAAATGAAGAACTTGGTGTTGCAGACAGCTGGACTTTTCATTTAGCAGGAGGTGAATTCTCTCCAGTTGTAATTTCTGCTCAGAGTATCTTTTTTCTCTTTGAATTACACGGAATACAACTTTAAGTGCTGGTGCAGAAGGTTGGACCTCCCATGTAATTTTGGCTGGGTGGTGGCCATCGCTGCTGTGTAGTGAGCAAACAGCAAAAGCAAGGAGAGGGAGGAAGTACCTGCATCCCACATCTCTTTGGCTTTGCAGTGGCCCCATTCACAGAGTGCTTCCTCCTGGAGATCTGTAGTATTGCAGACCTGGAAAGGCAGACAGGACCTGTGAAAGCAACTATGGGTTACCACTGTGTCAGTTCTGGGCACCCAACTTCAAACACCTGAGAGGGACCTTGTTTTTGGAAAGGACCAGTAGCAGACATAGAAGAAAACTAAACACTTTTCAAGTTCTGTAAGCAGGGCACTCAAAATCAGTCCAGCTGGACCAGGAAGGGTGTGGCCTACTGAAATCCCTCATAGCTGCAGGTCTGGAGTAGTTAACCTACTTAAATCAGCAGTTCACTCTCCAGCTGTGCCTCTGCAGTTCCCTGGAGCCGGAGCACAAACTTCGCTTCCAGAAGGTGGTACCCAGCTCTGTGAAACTCCTGAAATTGTTCGCCTAACTGGCTTCAGTGGTCTTGTTCTGAGAACTCAAACTCAAATATTCCTCCTTCTCTGACGTATTAAGCACCAGATTAGAGGTAGATCTGATAGGGTTGTTTTCTGTTCCTCCTTGATGAAGCTGTCACTGTGACACTAAGTATGCAGGCTTCGCAGGCAAGAAAAAAGGATAGGGAATGACACTTGCCTAAAAGTGGAAAATCCTGGCCTCCACTCTTTAAAGTGGAGGAAAAAAAGTTGGGGAGAGTTGGGGAAAAAAATGCATAAAATTTTAATGTCCTTGCATTTGGCATAATACCCCTGAGCAACCAGCTTTGAGCATTACTCCAGCTCGAGGGGCTGCGGAACGAGGCAGCAGCAATACTAACCCACACAGGGGGACAGTGAAAGAAGGTCAGGAGGGCTTGGAGGGTCAGTCAGAATGAGCCACAGGCACACAATCATCTCTCCTTTGAAGTAGCTGGAGATTGAGGAAAGTGTGCAGTGGCTTAGTGCTGTCCTCTGTGAAATGCTAATGTGGGTATCCCTTGTCTTTCTGTACCAGGGTGCAATTCAGGGGCCAATACGCAGAGGCAAATGTAAGAACTTTTTCTTAAGGTTTCTTTTATGTGTTTTAAGTAGGTAGATCATAGTTGGAACTTACTGTAGAGAAGAGTCAAATTTATGGGAATTGCATGTGTCCGCTTGGGGAGGAAACGTGGTCTGCTGAAGCAGAGATATTTCAATTCTTCTGTGTGTCAATGTTACTGAAAATGTCGTTGATAATTTCCAGTAAAGTTTCCGTAGCTGTGTTCTGAAGCTTTATATATAGTTTTAGCCAACCAAAAAATTTTGCAAAATCCAGCAGATCAATTTGGTTATTAAACTTTTACATTAGTTATTAAATGCTCTCTAGAATGAACAGCTGTTGTTATTTAATATCTGCATTTTGCAGATGTGCTGATATGAAGAAGAAAACAAATGAAAATGTCTACATCTTGTAATCGTTGCACTGGTAGTTTTAGGTCTCCAAAAGCCATCCATAATCTTCATAAATGCACCTTTGCACTTCCAGTATTCATACCTGGCACAGTTAATGGTCAATTCTGTTGGAGAAAAAAATTGCTTTAGGTGCTTAATTGTGAATGCACAGCCACTAGTCAGAAGTGGATGTGCTCAGAGTCATGCATTTTGCAGGGGCAGATATTCAGGAACAACTTCTGCAGTTTTCAGGAGCTTCAGGAAAAATCTGAAATCATCCCTCATACCATCATACTGACTCACATACGTGTCATCTTCTAGGAACTGTACCTAATTTTCCAAGCCCATACTTCTTGTTTCTGACAACACTGAGTTAAGTTACAGTAGCATCTGTTGCTTGAGGAATCTTGAGTCATTTAAACTTGTTTTCCATCAGAGCATTCAGTCAAGATTGGCTTATCAGTGGCAGGGGTATAGCAGGAGCTGTAATGCTTTTCATGTCCTTCTCTATCAACTGTCTCTCAATAGCTGTAATACTTAGTCCATAAAGGCCCATCAGTTTAAACTGTATTAGCACTGTACAGTAATGGCAAGAGAGCAATAAGAAGTGGTGGTGTACTTCTTCGGGCACTAGTGAGCTATTTTTCTTGATGCTGGGAATCATCCAGGTCTATTACTGTAGGCTTTCAGCTCCTCTGAGAAAACTAGGAGCTAATGATGATCTTAACTGAACTGAAACTTTGAAAACTCTTTCTCATATTATCTAAAGATATTCATCACTGTATCATTTATAATGTCCTGAGCCTCAGGCATAAAAGCCACTGCAAGTCAGATGAACTTATGAAATTTGACAGAGAACTTCATTTTCTCCAACAGACAGAGAGCTGTCAGTCCTTCCACGTCCCAGTTTCCTCCAAATAGCTGAAAGCTCAAACTGGTGCATTTGGAACAGAGAAAGAACAAATATCTATCTCATAAAAAGACATCTATTTGTGTGCTTTATTCCTGAATTATAAAAATAATGGTGATCAGCAGCCCAACGACAGCTCACTGTGAATCCATACTTGAGTCACTTATTCTAAGACTGGAAACCTTACTTTCTGAATTAATTTTTGGAAAATTAGGGAAGGAAAGTTACTTGTTTAAAAAAAAACATATTCGTCAGTTAGTGTTTCTAACCAGTTTTGTAAGTTCTCATGTGAAAGGTTAATTCTATTGTTTATTATTCCAATCCAGATCAAATCTTTAGATCTAGGAGTCTTAATTTCTCTAGTCATACTTGGATAGACAGTGACAATTTATAAAAGTTTACGAGCTTCAACTAGCTTCAGTCGATTTATTTGGTAAAAATAACCTGAAATACAATTCTTTAATTGCATGGTCGTCTATAATTATGTTTTTGATTCTATCAGAAAGGTTGGAATATTTTCAGTCTATCCAGTGCTCCCTCGACTGGTATCTGGAGAGATCTTCATTCTTAAAGAGAAAAAGCCTGTGCTGCTCCAAGTCCTGTGATTCACAGCTGAAAAAGCACTAGGAGATTGCTGATTGGAAGACATCTGGTTATTTCAAAACTTAGGCATGTTTTTAGGATTATCTTGCTCTTTGGATTTTTTTTGTTGGCTCACTGGTAGGATAATGCTGACCATTAACGAGTTGCACCAACACCCCTCCCTGCCTCTGATTTGCTGGTAGTGATTTACCGCTGGACTCCATCAAGGTGATAGCATGGAAATTTTGTCACCACACTTTCCTTTGCTTTTCCTAAATGTATTTATTAAAAAATAATTTTAAAAAAGAAGTACCTTCTTTGCACTTACAGTCCATGCAGCACGTTGTCTCAGCAGTATATTGCTAAATCTTAAAGTGCAGAGGTAAGTTTAATCTCTTCAAGAATAGTCTTAAAAAAACTCCAGTTTCTTTGTTATTAAAGAACCGTAAAATGCAGGTATTTGTGAGCGTGTGTGGGAGGGAAGTTGGGGTAAAAGCTTACCATAAATGAAACCCATTTTCAAGAATTGCTGCAATTGGCAGTATACAAGCGTTGGGAAATTTATTAGGCAAGATCTTAAGAAGCTGCTCCCGAGACTCCCAAAACTTGCTGAATATGATTCTGCTTTGTTTTCGTCTGAAGCCAGCAATCTGTGCTGGTCCCTCAAGCTGTCACTTAAAAGCAGCAGAGCCTGAGTCAGCTACAGCTTTGAGACAGATGTACCTAGACCTTGAATTTTAGTGAGCTCCCCAAAAGGCTCTTAAATTCAGCCCAGTTGTATTTGGATGGAAATTAGAACCTTAATACTTTAAATAGAAAAACCGCAAAGCAACCAGGAAATCCAAAAGGTGAGGGATGAGAGTGTGCAGCTTTCTGCTTGCCCAGTGTGTCCTTCCAGTAGACGATGACTGCCAGGGCTTCTCCAGCTCTTGGGGAGCACCAGCCCTGTGGCCAGCTCTGGCTGTCCCTCCCATGCCCCTCAGGGCCATCCATGGGACACTCTGTGAGCCGCAACCCGTGGCTTTGTGCCCTGAACCTTGCCGTACCTACAGCCTTCTCCCTGGGGGCCATCAAAGGAAAAAACAACCCCGCTTCCCTCCTTTGAAGAGTGACTTGTTACAGAAACATCACAGATAATTTGGAACACGCAGGTACAGCTGATACCACGCAAAACGGAGCTTCACTCTGCTGAGGAAACTATCCGTAAGATTTGGTGTTGCATGGGTTTCACTGTCTGGTTTGTAGGTTAATATTAAAGTTATTCATCTTTTAATACACTGTATGGGTTTAGCTGTGATTCAGGCTTGGGTATCTCACTGTTCAACAACAGCTTGATGCCTATATTCTGAAAATATTTTAGGTTGGTTTGTTCTTCCTTGCCAGATATATTTTAAAAATCTTTTGCTTAGACCTTCAGGACCCTTATATTTTCTTGAAACATCATCTAGAATGTTTGTGGAGAATGTATACTATGGGAGTAGTTGACTAATAGAATAAATGTGGTACATGTGCTAGTGGTGGTGTTATCAATTTATATGAGGGGGAACTTGGTTGCTCTTTAAGTGCCATGAACATTTTATTGTAGAATATTGCGCCTGTTTCTGTAAATTGCTCTGAAGCAGAGAGCAGCAGATTTGATGCATTACTTGAAGATACTTGCTGCAACCCTCACGTTACTGAGAGAGGCAGAGAGGAGGGAAGGGTTGCATGTGCCAACTTGTAGAATTTCTCCCATGTAAGACATCAGAATAATGGGAAAATAACAAAAGAGAAGTTTCCGTGCAAAATTAGTGTAGAATCTTGCTCTCTAGATATAATCAATTTTACAGCAATGCAGGACTAATAGGAGTGTTCAAATGCTTAAGACCTATTAGAAAATCTGTACCTTTAGCTTTCCATGAGAGGTCAGTTGATTGTCCTGAAAAAAGGTTTTACCCAATCTCATTAATTTGTTCTTTCACTAGTTGCCTATCTGTGCCTTAAGTGTGAACAGCAAAATATGCAGGTAATGTCCATGTCCTCGTTAAGCAGCCACTCAAATGCGGGATGGAGCGGGAACTTAGGAACTCGGTGGTGGTGGGAGCAGCTCCATCCCAGGGGGTTGGTATTTGAGGTTTTGACGTGTCTGCTGTTCCTGCTTTTCCTATGGTAAAGTGTGCCAACATTTCCGTGGGTGGAATAGGAGTTCAACATAAGCTTCTATATCCACCTTTTAAACATGTAAATAAATGTGACTGGATTCTTAAGGGGACTCACTTTGAATCAGAGTTACATTTTTAAGACCTTGTTTTATTTTTCCTTGCACTTTTATAGAAACACACTAAAACACACTCAAGTGAAGAAGCTTGGCAAAATCACAGTGCTGCGACAGCCCTCATCAACTTTTTTAATCAGTCTCTAAATGAATCTGTTTTTCCTTATTTTAAGTACACGCTCAGAATATTTGGAGCTATAACTCTCTATAGCAGTCATTACCGTCACAGGGAGAGCATGGTCCTGCCTGCAGCCCTGCTCTGACAGTGCTGATGCTACAGATGCGTTGCTCTAGTGAAAGCTCAGCTCAGGAAGTGCACTGCTTATCTCTCAGCCTGTGAAGTGCTGAAGGATTAACACAGCTCATGATAGAGACTGAGAGTAGCAGCAGCCTCTGAGGTACTCTTTAACTGATACAGCAGGAACCTATCTGTGGAAAGAGACCAAAGAAAGTACAAAAGGGAGGAGGGGAAGCAATTAAGTCAAAAGAAAACTGACAGAGAGAGTGCTTTAAAATAGGATTCACTGCCAGAATGAAACAGGTCCCAATGTTGGAATCACTTGGCCACGCTTTGTGTGTCGCTGATCCTCCAGCATACAGCAGCTGTGATGGTGCAGCCTATTCTGACTGTTGGACTGCCTGGATGTTGTGTGGTGAACGGTGTTTAATGTCCTGGGGAGGACATGAAATGAACTAATAGTCAAAGCTAAACGTTCTAACATTATGGAAAATAATCGCAGGAGAACCTGAGGATAGCTGCTTAGTACTTTATATCATGCCAGGGTGTATGTGCTAGGAACCAAGCACTAGCTTCAGAGTCCTTCGATATGAGAATGTCTACCTTCAGAAGTTTGTGGCATTACCATGACTGATAAACAAGGAGAAACTCAAGTGCAGAAGTTTCTGTATATCTGAAGGAGCAGGTAAAAATGATGCGCAGCAGCTACCAGCCCAGGAGATTAAACAGAATTAAATGGTTCCTAGTGAAGCTTTGTTTTCTGGCCCCACTTCTTAAGAGGTGATAAAGAAATATTGTTTAATTTCTATTGTTTAATTTCACAACAGACCTGTGATAGATGCAGAGCAGTGTGACACCTGCAGGTTTAGAAGTATTTCTGACCTACTGACTTCAAAATACCCATCAATAGGACTCAGGAGCAAGTGGTGGACAGATAAACTAGCAAGCATGGCTACAGCGAAATGAATTTGATTGGTTCCAATGCAAGATTTTAATGCAAAAAAATTAAAGGAGCATGCCTTAAATTGGTGGTTTACAGGAGAAGAATGTTTTCACTTTGCTCTGTGTTAGTGTACGACTAAAATGGCCTCAAAGAGAAAATGGCCTCAAGTTGTGTCAGGGGAGGTTTAGGCTGGAAAATTTGAGGAGAAACTTCTTCACTGAAAGGGTTGTCAGGCATTGGAACAGGCTGCCAAGGGCAGTGGTGGAGTCCCCATCCCTGGAGGTATTTAAAGGCATGTAGATGTGGGGCTTAGGGACATGGTTTAGTGGTGGACTTGGCAGTCCACGCTTGATGGCGTTAGGTCAATGGTCGGACTCAGTGATGTTAAAGATCTTTTCCAACCTAAATGATTTTAAGTATTCATGAGATCAAAGCTTACAGACAAGCTGAAGATCTTCCCCCATTTTAACTGGGCTTGAGAAGATGCTGTTAGTGAGGGAAAATGGGATTTTTGAAGAATTGCTTTATTTTGATTTAAATAGAATACAAGTAGAGAACTAGAATAGCACTGAACTAAAGTGAAGCTGGACTCCAAAAAGCATAAAGCTTTATGTAGTGAGACTCTTTCTGGTGTTCTTTTTGAAGGCTCTCAGTGCATGTTGCTTCCTCACTGAACGATTGTACTACGGAAGCCAGCATTGTTATGTTACCCTGTAAACACTAGTCTGTACAATAGAGATATGAAAACCTTGGCGGTCTGGGAAAGGAATGAGAAAAAAAAAATCTAAACTACAAGTCTACGGTGCAGAAGAAGACAAAACAGAAGAGAAAATGCGAGCTAAGCTGTTTGGAGACTGATACTCAAGCTGCATGCGTAATAGCTATGCAAAATTATTAATCAGTTCTTGAATATGTATGATTATTTGGGGAAAATCATGAATATGTATGTAATCGGGTGATATAACCTTTGGCTGGGGCAGCATACGGGGTGCGAGATTTGGGGAAGATACACCCCTCGCACCCAGCACTGATAGGAAAATGCTGCTTCTTAATGCTACATTGGTGTTAAGGAGTTTTTCTTCCAAATTTTCGGTAACAGCATGATAGACCAAAGGCTTAGGGAAGAAATCGTCCTTTGTGCCGCCCTTTGAGTGGTAGAGGGTATGAAAACCAATAGGGAAAGTGTTGCAGAAAGGAGCCATGTTGCACATTTCACCAGTATTGTGATATTCAGGAAAGATACTGATGGGTGCCAGAGATGACTGCAGTGAATCAGTTGCTTTTTGCTCTGTCTAAAGGAAATAGTAGGTTTTCCAAAGCCATTGAAAGCTTCATTTCAATGTTTGCTCGCTGCTGCTTCTTAAAAAAGAACAGGTATCTTATTATTCTTATCCAGGTGTTAAAAGGCTCAAGAGCTAAGACTCTTCTATCATTAGATTACTGTTGGCAGGAAAAATGAAATACAGATAATGCGATCAGGCATTTTCCATACAATTTAGGCATCTTACCTTGATTATTAGGGTTATCCAGACATTGTATTATCCTTTGCTGCTCCTGACATTGTCACTAATTAAAACAAATAATTTAAGATTTGCTTCTACTTTTCTGCTTGGAGAAAGAGGAGTTGTTCTTTTCCATTCACCCTAGGTAAAAAAATCAACGTTTTCTAATGTTGTGCTTTGCTTTCTCTTATTTATTCATTCCACTTGTTTGAAGTGAACAGCTGAAGTGGGAGTGGTTAGTGTTGGTTGCAGCCTACACTGGTGAGGGAAGGGGAGTGTACCAAACCTGTGTTGCTACATGTCGTCCCTGTGAGTAGTGGACATACCGTTAAGGATGGCAGGAGAGCATGTGGACGTGAACTGTCTTAGGAATAACTATACTGTATAAAATGGCTTGACATCTGAGCACTTGAATTGTTTGAATTAGTTCTGCTTAAACAACTAACTTACGCTACTCTTTGCACCGATAAGAATAAAAGATGTCATGAATTGTCTGAGAAATGTTTCTCTAAGTTCTGACTGGAGGAGGAACACATCAGCGTGATTTCAGAATGAGTTTTCTTACATAACTAAAAATACTGAATGTGTGCAAAAATCAGAGACAAGCAGTACTGTATTCGATGCCATCTATGCAGTCAGTGTTTTGAAAGCTGGTGGCAACGACAGTACTACTGGTGATGCGTGGAATAAACTCCGCAATCAAAATTAATTGAGGAGCAGGTATGTTTATTCAGCGCTGGGTGCAGGCAAGGGTTAAATTCCCTCAAGGTGCCTGCACACCCAGTGGTGGTAAACGCCTTTTATTTAAATAGCAACAAGACATACATAGTCAAAAGATTGTTCCGCCCCTCTTTACATATGCATAACCCTGTCCTGCTTCTGATGTAAATTAGGTCTCCTCCCCTTGCGCAGGCATGTTGTTGTTCTTCAGGGGTCTTTTTGGTCTTTTAGGTGGTCCTTGAAGATGAAGTAAGGTCTTCCTCAGATCTTGCACTTTTGAACTCAGCTTCTTGCGCATGCTCCCTGGATCCTTGGCGTTTCTCCAAACCACAAATCCAGTTTTCACCAGTTTTAATTGCAAGTTCTTGTGCTTATTGGGGATGCGCCAGGTGTTAACCTTCTGTTGTTATCAGGGGATGTCCATGAGTTACCTCTCCTTTATGCAAAAACCTAAGAAATACTGTTTCAGCTAAAAGACTGCTATTCTATTAACCCCTAAGCGTTAGTTCCCTGTATCACTGGTACTGTGTTAAAGAAGTTTCTTCAGCCTAGGTTTCCTGTGGCAAAGACTCGGGCGTCAAATCTTATAAAAATAATTTATTCAGATGGTACAGTGGAAAACCAGCTCGAGCCAGGTGCCTCTGGAGAGGGATGCTGAAGAAAGAAATCTCTGGGCAGTTATATCCTTACAGACTAAGTTCCCATCCCCTCACACAATGGTTTGGTCCAATAGAAATATTTGGGTCTGGTGTTTTCTTGTTCCTCATTGGATCCTTTCTCTGTCTGCAAGCTGGTTGTTCCTCTTCTTATCTCAAATTTGCAGCTTTTATTGACAAGTGTGGCTTCTTCAGAAGAAACACCAATCTCAGAGCCTCCCTTCCTGTAACTAGTCTTGAGTCTTGCCCGCATCTGTTTTTACTGAACTGCTAATTACCTTTGTCTTCACTGATGACTTCAGTAATACAATAGCAAATGGAATTTTTTACATTCTTTAGAATGCTATTCTAAATGACTTCTTAGGAACCATAAAATTTGAATTACCTTGAATTTACCTTCTTGTTTGTATGTTTATGAAATGTAAAATATAGCAGCTGAGGACAGGCTATACATGTGTGTATATATATAAGGTTGTAGACAGCTGCTTGAATTCTTTAGGAAAACTGCCACTTGTAGATGTGGTTGAATGACTTGTCAAAGAATCAACTATTAAAAAAAATACATCTGTTTTATAAATTGCAAAGCAGCAATGACAGAATCAAAATGTGCTCCAGAGAGGGCTATAGTTATCATACAGAGCCTTGAAAAATTACATGGTGTTTTTCGTTTTTCATTGGTTGAATTTTTAATACAGAGGTCAGTACTGCCTGGTTAGGTCTCGTGAAATGCCTGAATATAGAGAATCGAGGTAAGAAAGTCAGGCCTTTTGTAAGACCTCATCAGACTTCCGACCAGTCAGAAAAAATGTAATGATTATTGATGTCCAACAGCCAACTGCCAAATGGAGCAAGAAGTAGATTATTGGGAAAATCCTGTCATAAGTGAGGATATATTTAGCTTTCAGTAGATCCAAGTAGGATTCAAGATGCTTCTTTCCAGAACAGATGCAGTCCCAGAATGGATGTACTAGGACATCCACTCGTGGGCGTAGCTGAGATACAGAGAACAGCTAATAACCACCTGCATCCCATGTAAAACAGGAAACACATTTAGACGATACAGATTTGCAAACATGTAATTTACTAATGAAATGGAACTATAAAACTTGCAGTAGGCAAGAGGTCAGCCCTGTGTGAAACTTCATTGCGAGAGAAGGATGTGGGAAGCACTGTCCAACTAAATGAACAAGTGAACAAGTTTATAAGATTAATACGTGGATTTAAATAGCAGTCACTATTCAGATTTCCTCATCCAGGGTGTCAGGAGCGTAGCAGGTAATGACAGGAACCGAGGGTCCATAGTTTTGGCAGCATTGGCATCATAGTCTCAGATGTCATCTCTTTTGAGAGTGAGTAATGAGAAAGTGGAGGCAGCTGTTGTGGAGTCTTACTTGCTCCTTATCCAGCAGTCTCCCATCAAAACATGGGGTTTAGCACCATAAAGTTTGGTCTTTTACTGTCTGTGTCAGGCTGTTTGTCAGCGAGGTGTGTTAGCTGAATGTAGCTACCCAGCCTCCTGTGCTTTCCACTGTCTGTTTGGTTGAATCACGCCGTGACTGACACCCAGACGCATCAGTGGGAGGATTGTTTCTGAGAAAAAGGGAAACAAATTTGACACTTGGGTTTACCAAGAAAGTTGTGGGAACACAGACGCTCGTTGCTGCTGAATACGCACAGCCGAGGTGTCCCGGTTTGGGCTGAAACTTCCTGGTTTGGGCTGAAACTTCCTTGTTTTGAGTTCTGGACAAATAGGAATTATTCCCTGCAAATACTATGAACCCGCATTTAATTGGTTAAAAGGGTCAGGTGCACTGTTACATGTTAAGGTTATACAGCAGCACGCAGGGAGGAACCTCCCTCTCTCAGACTTCCGCACCTGCAGCAGGGAGCACCTACTGCCACGGATCTGCTCTGCCGAAGCCAGGCCTGCTAGGCCCGAGCAGGCCCCATCCAGGCTGCTGGCTGCCAAGTTAAGCCGAGTTAAGCTGAAAGCCCAAAGGTCTGCCTGCATCCCCCGGATCGCTCATCGAGGTCCCGGGCAGTGGCACGCAGGGACAGCTCCCACGAACCTGCCCTGCCAAGGGACTAGATCGGAACCAGCCCTGAGGTCCACACCTCCGGATCGGCCGAGGAAACACAGACTGTGAGCTGTGCCTGTCGTAAGTTTTCGTCTAGAACCGGGCGTGATAACCAAGCTTTCCT
>NW_010418014.1:130303-138919 GCF_000710305.1 Buceros rhinoceros silvestris | reverse complement strand
GGCGTGATAACCAAGCTTTCCTTCCCGTTTTCGAGCCAAGAACTGAGCTCTCCTGTGGGATAAGCCGCGGGCCGTGGGGACTGAGAGCAGCTGCCTAGAGGGTGCCCGTGGCCCCCCCCTCCCAGCGCGAGAGGAATTCAACTCTGCCACAGCGAACCAAAGGTTTTTTTCACTCTTATCTCGTTACGTGGCCGCCTGCCCAGAAAGCTGGCTAGAAGCTTTGGCCTTGAAAAAAGGACAGATTGTGTATAAACATTTGCTACTCACTACTTCGAGTTTTTTTTTCCTTTTCTTTTTCATTCCTCCCTTCCCCTTTCCCTTTTGATTTGTAATCATATACATATAGAATATAGTTGTGTGGCTTTATCATATATATATATGCATATAAATTTGTTTCAGCTATCCGAGCAGACCGAGGTGTGAATTTCTTCCTTTCCCTATTAAATCCCTTCCTATCAGGGCAGAGGGATTCCGTTAAGGTAAATCGAGGTAAATTGGTCCCTCGACCCTTAACACGAGGTCAGGGAGATCTGTCAGGGAAAGCAAAGTAGCCTTGAAGCGATTTTTTAAAACCATTTGGCGGAGGAGAACACACATGAAGTATCGTTACAGCTGAGCAGAGTGCTGCCCTCCTTCCTCTACCCCCTTAGGATTGCCCAACCCCTTTCCTCCTACCAGGCTCTATTGAGGCATCACAGAATGTGCTCCTCTCCAGCCTTTCCCTCTCCTTCGGGGGCTCCCCCAGGGACCTACAGCCCCTTTTTTTGGGTGCTGGTGACAGCAACAGCAGCAGCCGGCAAGGCTTGGACTAGATGTCCCCTTTGGATGTCCTTTCGCTCCCCTTGCAGTCGTGCTTGCTCCTCTGCCAGGCCAACATTTTGCATTTCATGCTTCTGGGTGAGAAGATGTAGCTGTGGGGCAGGCCTGGGCAGCATGAAACTACTGACACGTGGGGAACCCGGGAGACCTCTTGAGGGTCATTTCAAAACACACGTAGCCTGTGCTGTGGGTGTAGGAGAGCCTGAGACGAAAATTGGAAAAGGAAGATTGCTTGAACTGAATTGGGCTGTGAAGTTAGATAATAACTTCTGCGAGAAGAGTGGAGATAAGTACGGTTAGAAGGGAAAAGGGCTTTCAGATACAGCTGTTTCTTGAGTAAAGAGGAGAAAACTACAGGAAGACAGAGAACATGCAGAAGAGGAGCAACTATTGGAGACCTATGGGGAGAGAGAATGGGAAACATTGTAACAGGGGAATGCAAAGGAGTCTGGAGATCAAAGTCAAGAGAAACAGATTAAAGCAGGAAGCCAAACCAGAAAATGCATTTTTAAGAACCAGAAGGAGACAGGAAGGGAAAAAGTAGAACCTCCCGCTCTCACCAAACAGAAGTAAGCAAGGACAAAGATGAAAGAAAAGATACATATATTTGCACAGTAGATGGAAAGAATAGTTTATACGGTGAAATGGAAATGAAGTGAGAGGAAGGAAGTTGTACAGTAAATTCATGTTGATGGTGAAACACAATAAAATGCTTTCTCTGCTTTTTCTTGGTGGCTACTGAGTCCTGGAAGAGCTGTGATTCCCACTCTGTCTGAATGATACTCCTGGATCTGTCTGTTAGGGAAGAGGCTCGCAGGAAGCCGTGTTGTATTTTGGTTGCTTTAAACTATCGTTTATACTTTGTGAAATGCAAAATGCTAAATTAAATGGTAGAGATGTAGTATCTGCTGCTGTTTAATACATGCATAAAGGCTAGCGTGTTTGGGCAACGTTTAAGCCCATGATAAGAGCAGAAATAATGGAAATGTTATGTCAGCTACACCCAGCAGACCCCCCCATTGACTGAAGCATCATGTTTCTTCCCGTGTCTTAGCACTGTTGAACATGACTCCTGGAGGAGGATGAGCATTTCCTCCTTAGTGAGGAGGCTGAGTGTTTTATGCCTCTGTTTTTCTCGTTCCTTTTAGGGATCTCTTGCTGTCTGTGGCGCTTGGCCAGGTACTCTCCCTCCTTATCTGTGGCATTGGTCTCACAAGCAAGTATTTGTCAGAAGATTTCCATGCCAACACACCTGTTTTTCAGAGCTTCCTCAATTATATCCTTCTATTCTTGGTCTACACAACAACACTAGCTGTCAGACAAGGTAAGTGCCTCTCTGAAACTGTTTTGTAGAAAACAGCAAAGATAAAGGCATTTGCAGAACAACAACAAGCCATGTGATTTAGACACATACCCCTTTAACATTTGCTCCATATTTACGTTACCTAGTAAGGTATGTTGGATGAATTGAAAAAAACCCAACAAGCCAAGAATGGTAGCCAAGAATGAATCAGTAGATGTCGAGGAAAGTGGTGCTACCTAAAAGCAAAAAGAAACATCAGTACTTTGACTGCCTAACTGGTCTTTTGGGAATGCTCCTCTTACACCTGCCTCTCTGGCACCGCAGCCATGCACTCAGGGCTCTGTTTGGATTTGACTGCATGCCTTGCTGGAAAATATGAGAATGCTTTAAGTCTTACTGGGCTAAGGAGAGCTCAGATGCAAGAAAAGAAGAGCTTGCTAGTTCTAGTTGCTGATCAGAGCAATTCAATAGTTCGCCTATTGTTAGAAAAAAATAGCAGCCAATTTTTAGCCATTGGGAAGTAGGAGGCGAAGGGAGGGAATTCAGGGTGCTGTCTCTGTGGAGTGCTGTGTGGGCAGAGCAGCTCCACTGCTTTGCGACAGGTTCTGCGTAACCAATCTGACCTCCAAAGTGAGAAACGCGTTACAGTACGCTGTGCTGCTGTTTATCAAACCATCCGCCATTTGACAGTCTCTATATGATATAGGGGGGTTGTGCCTTTCCTGCCATCCCTCCCTTCTTTGAGATTTCATCTCTAGATGAGGTGTGGGAGGTGAATGCATTTAAGTACGTTTCTCACCCACTCTTTTTTCATAATTGTTTTATTTATTCACCTTCTCAGAACTCATGGATTAGAAACAAAATAAGAGAGCAAAAATATCATGTGCTTTCCTGACTCGCCTCTCCTATCATAAGGAGGGAAGGGCTCTGTGGAGGAAAAGAAGTGCAAAATGCGTTAGGCCATGGTTCATTTATCAGCATAGCTGAGAGGTTCATGTTTTCTTACAGGAACAAATATTTTTGGATTGTTCTTTGACACTACATCTTTCAATGATTTGGGAACAACCCTGAAGCTGAAGTTCTTCACTCGTAGAACACCCTTGTTATTATACAGTGCTATGAAGAGTTCCAAACCAGCAAAGACTTCATTTACATGCAAAAAAAAAAAAAAAGCACAGTCAACAGCACAGAGTGCTTGTAATGTATTACAGCTTAAGTTTTATAAACCTTGGTCTCCACTGATGCTTTTCAGAAGCAGTGAAGGCTCATCTGTGGGGGAAATGTCAGTTCTTCCATACGGAGAGATTGCTCAGGCAGTGTTTTGATGTCTTGGTGTTTCGATGTGAGTAGGGGGAAACATCACCACGTGCTTCGCTCTGCAGAAGGTTTAAGACATGTATTAGTAACATCCTTGTGGAGAACTGTGTTTAAAAATAATTCTTCTGAGTGTAGGATTGCGTAGATGTTGACAAGTTCTGTCCCAGAAATGTCCTTCTTGGGGCTGATTTAGATACTGTGCAAGCCAAGTCCTTATGACTTTTAAATAGATTTTACTTTCTGGAAAATGCTAGCTACCCCATGCACTACAGGGTGTTGTTTAGAATAATGTTTGACATCTGCTATATATCAACATTTCAAAAATGCTGTCAAGCACTCTGTTTTATGTAAATAAAAATATGGGTTAAAACTGTACTTTATTTTTATAAATAGTTTTCCGACTCTGAAAATACAGCGGTGGACTGAAGAGTTTGTCAGTGCTATCGGTTGTGCCACTAAGATAGATCTGAGTAGATTTGGGAAGCGAATGGGAAAAGTGTTAGGGATATGTGAAAAATATTTCTTAGGCAAGTAAAGAGGACTGGGGAAGGTGTTTGAACAGCGCTGTGTTTGAATACAGACCATACGAACAACCAGAGCATAAGGTAAAGGCTACCGATGGAACAGTCTAGAAAACAAGGTGTCAAAAAATAAATAAATAAAAGCTTTGGTCCAAAAAAATCCCGAACAAAATTGGCCACAGAAGCAACGAAAGCAATGATCCAGGCACTCAGCATAACGTTTCTGCTGGATGGCATAGCACTACGCAGCCAACTCATTTACTCGACATTTAATATTGCCAAGTGATTGAGCCTGACATTGTTTTTTTGCTTATGTATTTATTCAGATTCATTATCTCTGTTTGCTCCACTAAGGCAGTTTTTCTAGCAGCTCTAATCATTTGGCTTCGTTAGCAGATGGAAATCACATAATAATGATATTAATTTTATATGGGATGATTCTGTTCTGAGCGCTGGGAAAATCAGAAGGCTTTTTCCTTTTCCAAGTGTGGTTCTCCTACTCTGTGTGCAAGATTTAAGATTCTTTAAATTATACTCTTTCTCCTTCAGAAATCAAATCATAATAAGTTAGCTGGTAGTCAAAAATAACTGGATCCCTTTGTCTTTTTCTTTACTTGTTTCTTAATCTCTGGGATTTTTGCAAAGTGTCCTGGCTAAGGAGGTGTCACTTGAGGTTGCCAAAAAGCCCCTTAATTCACTGTTGGGCTGAAAACAGTGATTTCCCGAGATGTAAGGAACTCCTCATTCTTTAGAGGCTTCTTCCGAGTGTTTATTTACTGTCGATCCCCTTTGACTCAGCCTTCCCTCACTGTTCATCCTCTCACCCCATGTAAACTCCCTACGTGATACTGAAAAGGCAGGATTTGCACTGTTCCGAGAAAATCACATAATCATTTTGGTTGGAAGAGGCCTTTAAGGTCATCGAGTACAACCGTTAACCCTGCACTGCCAGGTCCCCACTAAGCCAAGCCAGGTCCCTCAGCACCACATCTACACGTCCTTTAAATACTTCCAGGGTTGGGGACTCCACCACTGCCCCAAGCAGCCTGTTCCAGGGCTTGTCAACTCCTTCTGTAAAGAAATTTTTCCTGATATCCAACCTAAACCTCCCCTGGTGCAATTTGAGGTCGATTCCTCATCCAAGCCATGAGCAGCCAGTTTCTCCAGAAGTTGCAATTTGGGGTCTATTCCGCATCCAAGCCATGAGCAGCCAGTTTCTCCAGAAGAATGCTGTGGGAAATGGTGTCAAAGGCCTTACTAAAGTCCAAGCAGACAACGTCCACAGCTCTTCCCTCATCATCTAAGTGGGTCACCTTGTCATAGAAGGAGATCAAGTTGGTCAAGCAGGACCTGCCTTCCATAAGCCCATGCTGACTGGGTGCTCACAGAACAACAGATCTTTGTGTTAAGAAGACTGAGTCAGAGAAGACATTCAGCACCTTAGCCTTTTCCTCATCCTGGGTCACTACGTTTCCCCCTGCATCCAGCAAAGGATGGAGGTTCTCCTCAGCCCTCCTTTTGCTGTTAATGCCTTTATAGAAACATTTTTTACTGCCTTTTATGACTGTGGCCAGACCAAGCTCTAGTTGGGCTTTAGCCCGTCTAATTTTCTCCCTCCGTAACCTCTCAAAATCCTTGTAGCTTTCCTGAGTGGTTGCCCCTTCTTCCATAGGCCACGGAGTTCTCTTTCCTTCCTGAGCTCCAGCCAAAGCTCTCTGTTCAGCCTGTCCTGTCTTCTACCCTTCTGGTTTGTCTTACGGCGCACCAGGACAGATTGGTTTTTTGCACCTTAGATATTTCCCCCTTAAGGGATGTCCAGCCTTCCTGGACTCCTTTGTCCTTCAGGGCTGACTCCAAGGGACTCTGCCAACCAATCTCCTAAGCAGGCCAAAGTCTGCTCTCTGTAAGTCCAAGGCGTCAGTTCTACGAACCATCAGTAGCAGATGATTAAACCTCCTGATTCCTGACCTCTTCTGACTCAAGGCTTGTGCAGTGAATGCCCAGCTTCCAGTACATAGTTAGTCCATGGGCATCAGCAGCTTCCACTACAGTTTTATATTGTGGACCAAGATTTTTTTTTCCCCAATAGCAGCTCTTTAGTGGGTGTAAAACTGAGGACAATGCAATGAATCCAAATGTCATCCGTGTAGGAGATGTACAAGTCCTACGGATGCCAGAGTCTCCGAGTACTTTTAAGCTTCGTTCCCATATTCAAAAAGAAAAAAAAAAAAAAAGAAAGAAGGAAAAGCTTGCCCGGTAGCTGTAGATGAGGAACCGGTCTGAAGTCCATATAAGTAAGGCTTTTTGTCATTATTGCAGTTTTGTTCTCATGATGAGAAGTAATCAGTGATGAAAGCGTTAATTGAAGGAGATCTTTTCTTGAGAGATTTTCGTATGAGCAATAATACGTGGAGACTACTCGGATAACAGTCACGAAAAGGGAAAGAAATTGGCCAACCTGGGATTTTTCTGCTGCAAAATCCAACCACTTTCTGCATCAGCTGAACTCTAAAGTTTCTGTTAATTGGTGAATCTGGTATCTAGAGAACTCTTTTTTTATTCTGGATACTTTAATGCTAATTTTTCTCTCTTTTTTATTGTTGTGTAAATTTAACTTGAACATAGTGTTTCCCTGAAGAGGTTCATCACAGTTAGGAACGCACACGCTCAGGCCTGCATGGATGCCAGTTACTCACACATAGGCATCCACTAGACCTTCCAGCTCACTGCTCATTAATGCACCACTACTGAGGTCTGAATATAATTCTTTAGGAATTCTCTTTGTATGAGAGCAATGCTATCAAATTAATGTCACTAATGCAACATTATAAGGCAGCAAATATATTTATGTTTTATCTGGCTGATATGCCAAAAAATTAATAGGTAATAAAGACCTCTTCTGTTCTTTCTCTTGAGGTAACTTCCTCTCATGCCTGTTGTTTTCACAGCCCAAACCTGTGTTTGTCCATGGTAACACCTCTGAGTTGAGAAGAAGTTCTTAACACATATTGTCTCAGCTCAGTCCTCTCATCAGCAGAGGATTCTGTTTAACAAAATCTTGTCAGGACACTTCCAGACACTCCTTTGGCTTGTGCCTTATTATTAATCGAGGAAAAGACAAGCCTTGGCTATCAGGAAGAAAAGCCTCCTAACAGCGAGATGGAGCTATGGGACGTATAGCTGGTGTAGATTAGTTTTAACACCTTAAAAAGCAGGAAGTGGGCAATTGTCCATAGTGGACCAGAAGGTGTTAATTACTAACAGTCAACATGGGTACAAGCATCAGCAGCTTGCCACTGAAAATAAATTACTTCTAAAAGCCACCTCACATATGTTACAAATGAAAACAACACATCTTCTAGACATGATTTTTTTAAAAAAAGATAAAGTACAAAACTGCTATTTTCTTGTTATTCTGGAGAACAAGAAATGAGGGAGCAGTAGAGATGCCTTCTGAACAGAAGGGGCCCATAAAGCCTCAAGGGCCAGATTCTGTGCTAGCAGGGCTGCACGTTGCAAGCTGTTTCTTTGATTTTAGTGCAACAAGTTACTGGGTTTTTTCAGCCCACCGTTACTGAGGGCTGGCAATAATTTGCTAGTTCAGAAAAGGTTTTTATGCATCTGTGTATGTCTGGATGAATTCTGCTTCTAGGCTGAGTGATGAAGTTACAGCATATGTCGATGGAAATACGGTTTTCCCTAGAGTTACTCCAGTGTCTTAGGTTTGACATACAGTCAGATGTGATCTGTGCCCCTGGGTCAGCCAGAGAGTCTTGTGAGACTCTGAGGATTTTAGTCCTGTTACTGGAATAACAAATTTTATGCATCTCTATCTAGGGTTGGTTCATGACATTAGTATCACAGTCATATGTAAATTCCTGAATTATCTGCTGTTCAAATATGTCTCTCCATTTAGATACATGAACCACCACCACCCCGCCCCAACATCCTTCCTACATCCCCAAAATGACTGAAAGAGGCTCCTTGAAGGGAGGGAGGTAGAGCACTGTATAGGAGTTGATCTGGTTTACTACAGTGCTTGTCAGCTACTTATTGAATGATAGGAAGGGTAAATGTCCCCCTTTTTTTACTCGATTCCACTAGCAATGTTACATTAACACAAAGCTAGTATTAAGCACTTAATTTAGGTAGATGTACTAGAATTTCTTTGATATTAACACCTTTTTTTTATGAACTGCCCATAACTGGAAAACAAAGAGAGAACGTGATTTAAGCTGATCAAACTATATTAGATATAATATACTTTGGACAGTATGTCTTGTACCATTGTGATTAAATGTCTTCTGAAAAGGCATTGATCCCGTCAGCATTTTCAAAAAGAAGTCTTCAGAAATACAGGACTTTCTGTTCACTGAGGATGCCAGGTTTGATTAAAACAGATGCATTTCATCATCATGCAGTTTCCTAAGCATGCTCGTGCCTCTGCTGTAGAACAAAGAGCTTGGTTATCCCTCCAGTGTTGAACAAAACCTGCACAAGCTGCAGCCAAGCAGCTTTATGGTCACTTCAAGAGAAGTGGTCCTTGGTCCCTCAAGGTGAAATCCCAGCCCACACGCTGGTCTGCAAATGCACAGCAGACGTTGCAGAGTGTCAGGCTTGAAGCACAGGGGAAGGCATGTCAATCCAGCCCCGCTC
>NW_010418014.1:120824-130202 GCF_000710305.1 Buceros rhinoceros silvestris | reverse complement strand
CCTGCCCTCCCCCTGCAAGGGGCCAGGCTAATCCCAGGTTCTAAAAACGAACCACGGCAGAGAGCGTGGCTTGGGACCAGTGAAAAATAATGAACTTCAGGTCTTTGGTATTCTGATAGCAGCACTGCAGAGTCTCCCTGCTGTGCTGCGTTTTGCAGTCCACAGCACACTTTCTCCTAATTACTCTGGGATTCTAATTAGGGATGCCAAACTGCGTGGGATATGTTTATTATGAAAATGGTCAGCCAAACAGTCCTTTTGTCTGGGCTTTGAAGAGACCTTTTCATATTCAGAGGGAATTCTGTACTTTAGGAGAAGTGGAACTAGAATGCTGTCTATTTACAGGCACTTCAAATTGTAGGGATCTTTTCTGTAATGTGCAGTTTTCCGTTTTGGATGCCATGCTCACAGGAGCAAGAATTATGACGTGTTACATGCTCGGGATTTGCCTGTCGCATCATGGACACCACAGCAGGACTAGAGCCAGATTCCTGTTCAGTCCCATTTACATACTCATTGTGTTTGTTTTTGAATTTTCCCTCTACTTTTAATTGAGTTTTAAAATTTTCCTGCTGTAAAATGCTGAATGCTGCGTCTCTCTCTACTACAGGAACGTTTATTATTTTACTCTGTAGGTGATTGCAATTCAGTGAGGTGCTAAACATCTCCTGTATGTGTAATTTCCATACAGGACCTCGGGATCCTATTCTTTACAATAGTTTCCCCAAATCATCCAATTTCCCTTCCCAGTCCAATGAATTCTTCTCACATTCTTAGTCATAATACAGAAACAGGGTATGATTTATTCCGCATATTCCACATTTATTCCACTGGTAGGAAGACAGAGTGAAAAATGATAGACCGTTTTGGCAAGGGTAAAACCAATTGACTTGACCTTTCTGTCTTTTGCTTTGTTTTGTTTTGCTATTCCTAGTGGAGAGGTTGGGTTGTTTTTTCAGTCTTGGGGATTTTTCATTGTTGACAGTCCTTGTTACGTTAGCCAGCAGATAAACACTTTCTGCATTGGCCCTGCTGCTCCTTCCCACCCACAGAGGGGACCAGGCATCTCAGGGCATCTTGGGGATTAGTCAATTCTCATTTTCATCAGATGTGTTTTGCTTCGCCAGCTGTTTAGCAAAGTACAAATAAACACTTACAGAGAGGAATCCTGGCCCCAAACGTAGTTAAAACGTGTTGGCAGGTAAAGGCACAACAGATACCTCAGTCCTTTCTTTCTGGTATTTTTATTTCTCAGTGCTGTGCTCCTGATTGTTAGGTTAGGCACCTGCTGTCCAAGCCCTCAGCACGTGCCCCACATTACAAAATACATGTTCTTATGGCAATCCTGGCCAAAGCAGCACAGCCTATTGTCTTGCCTCGTGTCACTGGAATAAATCATGTACGTCCCACAGCACACAGAAATTGAAAATTGGAAAGTCCTGTTCCTTTAGGGTGCAGGTAGCAGCAGTTGAGCATGAACACTGCATGTCACAGTTTAGTGATGCAAACACTAATACACTCAAGTTGACCCCAGAGCAATAAAGGCCAGGCCAAATCAAGCATCCGTGCTGTAGCATTCTCTGTAGTAGTATCTCATGATCTCTGATGCAGCTCATTCAGTTCAGAGAGAGAGGCCTTTGTTTTTACCCAGTTGCCTTCAAAATAGCTTTGCTGCTCAAAGCAGTATCCTTTCTGCCGTCAAAGGCAGAAGAAGCTGCACAGGGGCATCGAGCAGAGGACATGAACACCTCATTTTTCCTGTGCTTGCTGATGCAGACAAGAGGACAGAAGAAAACAAGGGAGGAAATGGGAGGTCTTGTCCATACAGAGATGTGAATTTGTACTAGGGTTGCCTGTGAACTAGGAGTATCTCTTCTTGCAACAAAGTCCCTGGAGGGTTCAAATCAGGCCGTTCAATGCACAGATGCTCAGGTATTTCTCAGTTCAGGATGCTGGGACCCAGTCATGGTTTTGGTTGTCAGGTTTGTGCCCTCATCAGTTTTTTCTAGTAGAGGCATACAGATTTGCACCGTGGTTCGAAGACTGGTGCATATTTTATGAGAGCAAACATTAAAGGTACCAAGTGCAGTGAGCATAAAAAGGATGCCAGGCTTTCAGTGGGCTGAAGTCCAGGGTGATGGACCATGTTTGCATGAAGACTGTGTTGTGGCTGTGAGATGAAAGTATTACTTGAGAATAAAGCAGTTTTACCCTGAAGGTAGATGCACATACTGTTTGTGAACATTTAGCCAGGTGTGGCCATTCCATGCCAGTAAGTCCGTAAATAGAAACCACAGATGCAGTAAAATGGGAGGCGATGCGTTTGTTCAGCTCACAGCCATAACATCTCAGGTAGCAAGTGAAAGTTAGCAGAAACAAAAAATGATCACAGTGTGGCATTTTATACTATGATGCTTTTCTTGGTGATTCCTGCACCTAATTTAGAGACTTGGGGCAAATCTGCAACATATTTGCATTTATATTTGCATCAGGATTAAGATTTTTGTTGCTGAGCCCGTGAAGCTCCTTTCTTGCAGGTTTTTCTAGGAGCTATGCCAGCCTGTCGAACATGATGCTTAAGACTCAACGCAAATCTGTGAGTACCTGTCTGAGAAACTAAACCTCGTCACTAGAAGGATGAATGGCCAGGCTCAAGGAAATGCTGAGGAAGTGCAGTTTGGACACTCGAGCATCTTGGTACTTGATTTGCATCCCCATCTCTGCAGCAGGGGGTGCATGTGATTTGGAGAGGGGCACAGATGTTGTATGTAAAAGAATCAAGGCGTGGGAGCATATGGAAGGCCAGGCATTGCACGGTACGGTCCTGGAAGTGCTCAGATACCATGACAGTGAGCCCACTGAGCTCATGACTGAGCTTTGGCGCACATGACTGAGCTCAGTATCGGAGTATTGCGCAGTGGTCCACGTGACTCTTGGTAATTTTATTTGAGGGTAAAGCAGCTCCCTATCCAGCCCAGATTGCCTTACAGTGTGTCAAATAGTAATTTGTCTCTTGACGGCATGAGCTGAATCACAAACAGTTGATGTTCTGTGGAATTAAGGCATAACTGTCCTTTGTTGTATATGGGTCTGGCTTCTTAATATATAAACATCCAAGTGCTGTTTACAAAATCAACCATCCCTTCCCTCCACAATGAGGGAAGTTAATGATTCTGATAAAATAGTGTACCCTTGATCCTACAGCTGTAAGCAGAATGCAAGGGTTGTCTCTGCCACTTCATGCAGTATCAGTATTTGCCTGTGATTTATAGAATATTTAAACATTCATCAATGCAAGCAGCTAGCCAGGGTGGCAGGATCCACATTCAGCACACGTAGCTCCAGCGTTCATACGGGAGATTTGAAGTGTGGTTACAAGATGATAACTGTATTGCCTGAAGGAGATAAGTCCCGCTCTGCCAGAATGGTGCTTTGTGTGTAATTAGTGTAAAAATTCAGAGGAATAGAGTTTTTCCTTGAGCTCGTCTTTCTCATTAAGAAAGAATCATAATGAAAGAACAAAGCGGTCCCTGCAGTGAATTGGATTGCCTTCCTAAGTTTTCTCTAAATCAAAGACTCAGCAGCATCCCATTTCGCAGAGCCCACTTGTAAACTGTACACAAGACTTGCAAAGTCCCAGTGAAGATCGCATCCTTTCTGAAGGTTTGGAAGCACAGTATATATTTCTCTTATGTGGGAAGTAGCCTACCTCTCCATTTTCTCTTTCTGATTTCGTTACTTTCTCTGAACAAGGTGGTGCTGGGACAGAGGAAAGAGCAAAGAGCATATGTGATGCTTCAGGTAACTCACAGGCACAACTCTAACATTTAATCTAAGTAAACTACCTTTTCTAGAATAACAACTTTGAGACAACATGAATCAAGGGAATAAAAAGTTACGCTAGTGGGCAAGAGCTCTGTTTTCTACTCGTTCTTCTGGCTCACACTTAATACCAAGCCGTAACACCAGCAGTAATTCCCTCTTCCTTCACCTGCCTTATTAACAGAGTAATCCATATAGTTATAGTTACAACTAAATACATCTTTCAGGAAAAAATATACAAATATCTTGGAAGTTTTTCTACCAGTTTGTAAGTGTGTTTTTTCCTTTATATTAGGCTGAGCTGTTAGCCATTGCCATATGGTTGCTTCGAACTCCGGTTGCATTCCTGGATGATAGTGCTATAATAATAATTGCAGCTTCATCTGAAAAACTGTGTTCAAATTTAGCTCTCAATATGCAAGCTGCAGTCTTGCTGTATGCTCTGCCTTCTGCTCATAAGCTGCCCAGCATAGGCAGGAGCACCGAGTCACTCCTGGAAGATGCTCAGAATTCAGGGACCTGGGGACTCACCTCGTGGCTTAGGTCTCGCTTTGACTACAACCTTGCTTCACAAACCCTGTGGATGCTTTAGACTCGGGTCGCTATGGAATAGAGCAGCTCAGGGTCGTTAGCAAACGGCACTGTTAGAAACTCTCCCTACGTTATCTTTCCTGATTTAGCATTAAAGAGGAAGGGGGAAGGATAATATATGCTGTCTAGCAGCTTTCTCAATTCTTGCACACATTTCCCTAATGGGAGGAGGAATCTTTGAGGGCGTGTGGGAGCTTTGCTGACAGAAGTGATGAGCGCTCCGAATACATGGGGAAGGAGACACCATGTGCGTGTCTCAGAGGAGCGTTTATCCTGTAGTTCTCATTTATGTAACAGTGGCAGTCAATTTGCAGGGATATTTCTGTAACTGTTACAGAAATATAGCAAATAAGGTTTCAAAGGAAAATTATGCATCTGTACCATTTCTGAGTTAAATGTGCTTAAGTTTGCTTCTGTGCAGCTACTGGAGTATTTATGCAATATCATTTGTCCAGGCTCTTCTGACTGTCTGTCTGCAATCTGATACTTGGCCCTGTTTTGTTTAATTCTAAAGGACCCCAGGAAGGAGGGGGACTGTCACTGTTTTAATACATGGATCTTCACTAATTTGCACCATTGATGATATAAGTGAAGGAGTTCCATGTTCATGACCATAAATTATGACATATGCTGTTTGTTTTCACTGCTAGTTGAAACCTTTTGTTTGAATGTGTCCTGGAGTCTCCTGGAGTGTTAAGATTTCAGCTGTTTGGTGTACAAGAGGAACAACTAGTTAGTGGCCTTATTTCCTGTGTTTGGCATGTAAGAGTTTTGGCTCTATTTTAGATGACCAGTAGGGGTTTACCCTCATGGAGTGATCCTAAGAGTTTTTCTGGGCACACACATATGATTATTTACATACACACTTATATATACACGTATCCAAAAAAACCCTATGTATTATCAGTAGAATTTATTTTGGGGATTATTTTGTATTGCTTATCATCTCAAGATCCCAGTGAACTTCAGGTGCTTATGAGCTAGGCTTCATGCTTATTCGGACAGTCATATGATAAGAAACAGGCCATGGTGCAACCAGGAACAGCTCTTGTGCCCTCACAGCTTTTATAACAGTTCGAAGAGATGAAATGCCATAAAGGGGACAGAAGCTTGCCAACAACCATGCTATCCATGTGAATCAAGTTGCCAGTGAACTCTTCCCAAGCGTGCCCCAAGGTAAACTCCTGAATGCATGGACAGCGATGAAGGATCCCATTGAATCCTTTGCAACGGCATGCTGAAACCAAGCTGAAAAGAGTGGCAAAAACATCTGAAGGACTGCAGTGAATTTCTGATGCCCGCATCACTAAGCCAAACCTGATGCTGGAGAAATGCTTGCTGGGAACTGGTCTTGCTGTAGCTGGAGATCTGAATCGAGCTGGCCATTGAGCCAGGCAGCCAGCGGTCACTGGGTTGAAATCAGTGTGTTGAGTGCTTTCTAAGAAAGCTAAGCTAGCTGAGGGCAACAGGCTGGCACGAGTGGAAGTTACAGAGACAGCTTCACAGTCAGAAGTCTGAGTGAAAAACATCTTTTCAAGGGGAGGCTGGAAATGGTCTTGCCCCAGTGCACTCCTGAACACTGGTACGTGAGGAACCACTGCATGTCACGTGGGCAAGGTGGAGAAATCATGTCAAGGGACAGGCACATTGTACCAACAAGTGCATGCCCTGGTACTTTAGTTTCTCTGAAGGTGATAATGTGGTTGGTGTATAGCACCATCACATCCCAAGTGACATGTTCCTCTTCCTCCTGACATTTTTCTGCGGCAGACTCTGCCTGTCTCTGTGGGAAAGTGCCCTACGGAGGATGTATAGGGAAAATAATCACTGGCAGTTACTGGAAGTCTCTAGAAGTTTTCTCAACTTTTCTCCCCATTCCGCAGCTGTAACACTGAAATTGCATGGAGAATAATACTTGGGAATGCTTGTGGATCTGCAGTGTGTGATAGCCTGAGATCTGCACACTCAAAACCACCTGCTTTTTTTTCTGGAGAATGGGGTATTAGAAAAGTGGGAATATGGTCACTCTTAATTTAGTGAGGATTTTGAATGTGCTTGTTCTAGTGTTATTTGCTTAGGAAATATAAAATAGTCGCTGTTTATCAGAAGACTATTTCTCTGAAGTATGGAGCAAAATAAAACTGATAAAGATGAAAGTAGGGTTTCTTTTTTCTTTAAAGGATATGGCACACTGCAGAAAAGAAACAAGGTGTTATTTCAAGGTGAGAGAATTCAAGTTGTATCTCAGAACAACCTGCCTTTAAGAAGACAGATAACTGTGGTATTTACGATAGTATTTTTTCCAATAATAATGACTGCTGAGTAGGATCGTTTTAAAAATAGAGATCATACTCACCGAGAGCTTTTCATAATGCAGCCAATTGAGGTAAACATAAGATAAAGACAGATAGAAGTTTGGACATGTATACACAACTACTTCTTGCTGTGTATGTTTGTATTTCCACTAACAGAAATGCAACAGATTGCGAGGAAGAGCTCTGTGAATGAAAAAAGATTGCACCATTCCTATGCCTTGACGATAGAAACATTTCTAGCAGGGCTGACTCATTTCATACATAGGCTGTGTTTCAAGGTTTCTGTCTGTAAGGATCGTATCCATTCCTAAAGCTGCATAAAGACATGTCATCTTTACAGCTGATTAATTTTTCTTTAAAATCATCTAAAAATGATCTTGACTTAAAAGTGAGATGCTTTTAAATCGTTTGTCAAGCAGTAAAGTCAGTGATAGCCCTCTTCCTGGAATAAAAAGGGAGGGTCTAAAACGTAGAGGTGCGGTGTCAACGAACTTGTATAGAAAACACAGACAGCTTTGTATCAATAGTTATTTCTAAGCAAAAGGACACAACAAGCCTTTAAATAGATGTTTATAAATATGTCCATCTGAAATTCCAAGTTAAACAGTCTAATAAACACAAGACAACTGCCACAAGAAAGTCACCTCTTTCAAATTTAAACAGGATGTTCCTTGCTAAATGTTTCACAGTTGCCTTCCATTTCTCTTACATACCCACCTGATAGACAGTACAGCAGCAACTCATTCCTGATTGGAAGCTGCTTAGTGCAAATTGTCAGGTTCCATCAACTTTCCTTCTCAATCTTCACAGAAGACTCAGTTTTTTAGTCCTTGTTAATGTATTTCATATTTTGTCAGTAATGTGATGAAATGTCACCTCCTTATTTCTTAATATTTTGAACGGTGGAATAAAAATGGAAATTCATTGTCGGCTGTCTCTGTCACATTCATTGCAGAGGCATTGCTTCTCATGGGTTTGATGGGGCTTTTGTTTTTTTCCATAATTTCTACTAATCCTGCCTTGGTGAGGGAAAACCATCTTCTGTTAATGACAAAATTAAGAAACAATCTGCTTGAGTGTATTCCTTAAAAAAAAAATTGTCTATGATGGTGTTAATATTGCCAGTGTTGCTTTTATTTTGTACTTTATTGAGCTCTGTTTAATACGTTTTATGGCTTTAACTGTTTTGTACTGAGACACATCTAATGGGCTTGACGAGTTATTGGTTATAGACGTAAACAACACTGGAAAGAAGCAAAATTTTTCATTAAAATATGGGTATTGAGAGACAGATTATTGGCAGGTCTATAAAGCTGTAGAATTAGGAAGTAGAAGGTGACAGGATCAATAGCACTGATATTTGTCATTGCCTTTTGCAGTCTTACAGACAAAGTTTCGTATTTGTTAGGTTGGAACTGATTAGTTGTAGAAGCCAACATTTCTGTCTTTAGTGAAGAGTTTTGAGCAAATTATTGACGGTGATTTTCATCTGACGATCATATTCCATGTCAACAGTTTAGCTGCGAAGTAGCATTCAGGAATAAACTATTCCCTTTCAAGGAATTCAGTCAACTAATTTCTTCATTACAAATTATTTTTATTATCTATTAACTTTGCTATCTTCAAAGCAAGAACAGGTACACTGTTATCTATCTTCAAAGCAAGAATAGGTACACTGATAATAAGTATTTCAGAGGTTTAACTGATTGTGAGAGAGAGGTTTTTTTTCACTTTCTTCCAAAATTATATTCTCTAGTGATAATTATATGATCATAAAAAGTAAAAAGACCTCCTAAATTAAACTTGCAGAAAAAGTGCAACCCAAAAGTGCAACCCAAAAGTGAACTACGGCATCTGCAATCTCCAACTAGTTTTAAAAATGACTATTGGAAAACAAATTTTTTAGAGATAATAGATAGATACAAGAAAGCATCCTACAAGGGGTTCGATTAGGTGACTTATATTTCTATAAATCTTTGACAATCCACAAGCAGAGCTTCCTCTCAAAGGAGGGTAGCTAAGGAAAATAGGAACACAGGAAACTGAGTTTGGTAGGGCTTCAGGGCAACAGGGTCAGAGAATGAGTTCTTCGGAAAGTTGTCAGTCATTGGCAAGGTGGGAAAGCAAATATTTGCTCTGGAACCTGCCCATGCGCCACAGGAGCATCAGTAACAAGAGGATTATTTTTGTTGTAGTGGGCCTTTCGCTAAGCCCCGAGCACCAGGCTGATAGGCTTCTGCAGTCACAAAAACCAGACATACCCCCGAGTGTGGCCAGCATTTTCTTCTGGGTGAAGAAAACACCGGAATGTTTCCACCAGTACTGTTCAAGTCCCTCCCTGAGACCTGCCCAGGTCTTTCTTCCCCTCTAGTGGTCAAGTGTTCGCAGCATGGGGAAGTGATGCTCAATTAGCTGCATGTCACTGCAAAGAGGATTTGAAATAGCACTGCTGGAACTCTGGTTTTGCTGGTTGGGTTTACAAAAGGACTCTGTGAGGAAACTGCTGCAGAAAGGAACTGCAGATAGGAGCAGTAAAGTGGAATAGTTCCTCAAGGACATTTCCTGGAGAACTGATCTCAGTTTTCCCAACTCACGGTGGCACCAGAGACAAAGTGACATTGCTCAGTGACCTTCTCTTGTAAATGCTGCG
>NW_010418014.1:106734-120738 GCF_000710305.1 Buceros rhinoceros silvestris | reverse complement strand
ACTCTTTCCAGTGGTGGAATGGCTGAGAGGAACAGAAAGGATTTTGGTTTCAGCACGTGGAATTAGAAATCTGATTCCATGATGTGCCTGTGATTTACCTCTGTCCAACCTGACCTTATGCTCTGGATGTCTGAATTTGCTGATGGCAGAGTTTCCAGATGGTGACGTGGTGGCTGGCTGTTGGGACAGTCAGGTTTGATTTTTATGTTATTACAAAGCAGACCATCCCTATCCAAACTGCAAAGTGGTGGAGTTTTTGATTTTTTGTTTCGACAGTACCTCAGTTTAAGGACAAGAGTTGATGGCACCTATTTCTAAGACCTGACTCCCTCAGGGAACAATTGTACAGGGAGAAATTGTCTTTTGTCCTTGTCTGGTTCTAGTTGAGAAGACAAAATGAAATTAAGGATGAAATAGAGATGGCCATGAGTTTGAATGTGGAATTTAGGTTTAGGCTTTGGATGGACCAGGAAAAAGCGAAGTGCAGAAGAAAGTGGTTTATTATTTTAAGTTCAGAGCATAAATACAATATGATCTTCATATTGTAGCCTTCTGGGCAATTTTGGAGATCACATAAAAGAAATCTGTGAAGAGTTTGCCAGTGCAGACAGACAGACAGACATGTAAATCAAGAAAACAAAGCTGTAGTGGGAGCTGAGACCAAAACAGTGATGTAGGCTTGCAGAAAGCTGAGTCAGTCAGCATGCCTGCAGAATAGCAGTTCTCATCGTCTGCTTAATTTTAGAGCTTTATGTTGAATCTGTGATCAGAGGAATTCCCTGATGATTCCATTTTCCCCTGACATACCAAAATTACTTTTGTGCTGCTTGTCCCTACTGTCAGTGCCATCCAAAGCTTTGTTTCACTTCTCGTTTCTGATGTTTTGATTTCCTTTTTTACCAAGTCCTTTCAGCAGTGTTAGGCACCACTCCCTGCTTCCCTTTCTTATCCTATAAGCATCTTTTAATTTATTCCAAATATTGACTACAGATGGAAAATGCTTCTCAATTGATCACATCTTTGAAACTATCCTCAAATGATGCATCTGATTCCAAGTCAGTCATTAGCTTCTTTTCTACTTACTCCATCTTAGCATGTCAGGAACAATTTTTATTCTAATACAGTTTCATATGGATGCAACTTGTTTGCTATTTTTAGGAGGAGAAATTAAATGAACGTCAGAGCAGCAGTAGTGGGTTGTCAAGGCACACTGTTATCAAAAGAAATTACAAAATAAGACCAAATTCTGAGATCACTTCTCAGGACCTTTGTCTGAAAGAATCGTAGTATAGATGAGAGGTATGTAGAGTAGAGCGAGAGAAAAAGGAAGAACATGCACTTTAGTACACGATGTTTTCTCTGTTACTAGCTGCATTTTCACTATATCAGTAATGGAGCACATCCGTATCTAAAATAAAGACAGAAGCTGAGTGAAATTTCACAAGCATTTGATTCATGTTTAAGCTATAATGAGAATTTTTCATATAGGTGAATTTTGAGAGAACAAATTATTTTGAAGTCAGGCAGAAGATTCTGATCAGGTTTTGAGCTGTGTGCTGTAGTAGCAGAGGCGGATTTGCATCTGTCTTTTTCAATTATAGTAAATATAAATAATAATTTATAGAAATCTGATGATGAAGCGTTTCATTACAAATGAAATTGGTGCAGTTAGTCTGAGCGGGATAACCTTTTCATAGCTGCTGCCATGGAAATGAAACCAATGAAGTTATGTTTGAAAGGTCTGCCCCTCACGGTCAGAGTTCAGTGAAGCACAGAGTCTTAGGGAATCTGTGGCTTCAAAGCTGTAGAGCACAAGTTCCTGGAAGGCAATAAATCACACCACAAGCACACAGATTATCTATCTGTCCATCCGTCCATTACTGCGGTAGCTGAATGCCTGTAAAAGCTATTTTATTTTAGAACCCATATGTTCAAGTATATTACACAACACATTTAAAGTGTCACATCTCTATTTCTAGCTTTGATTCAGTGTATAACACTGAACAAGTTGTTTAAAGTATAATCTTACTCTTGTTTCTCTGCTGTGGACAGGAAAGAAAATCAGCAGGGGCAATGAAACGAACTGCCAGAGATTGTGCTTTGTACAGAATAGTGCTGCCAACTTTTATAGAATACTTCTGTAATTTAAAGAGATGCGTGTTAATACGTGTCTGATTTTTTCTTTTAAAACCTCATTTAGTTTTGTCGACTGAGAATATCTCCTCTGAGTTTTATAAGAAGTGTTTCTTATGTGGTGGCAAAGAAAAGTGTTTAAATGTGGAATCTCAAATTCTTTTTATTTTTAATCTCAAGTTTAGTATGTTTGGCACAATGAAATTCTCAAAGCTCTCCCTCACATTTTGAATGAGATATCTCATTCAAAGATTTTTGAACATTTGTGGTTGGCTGTCCTGAGAACAGTACATGCCTGATTAATAGGGTCAGAATTTTGCTGCTCTTGAGAAGAGGCTACAATTGTCTGTGATTTTCTTGGCCAGAGCAAGAGGAAGTAGTGACAAACCAGGGAAAAGATTACAATGAAAGTGCTGCTAATACGATGCCCGATGTGCAGCAGTCTGCCCACTGATCCCGGATTTTAGAAGTGCGATGGACTGCACAGCCTTTACTGACTGCAGAGGGGTCCCTCTGCTACCAGAAGGACGCAGCTTCCTTATGTGCTGTTACAGTGGCTATCCACTCCCTCCACTTGTTAAAGGAAGAGACCCTACCGGCATCACGTACAGAATATGAAGGAAGACAAGATGGTGTCTGCCACTTTTGACTGTTACCCTGTAGAACAAACTCTTAGGAACATACTGAAATATTCATGTTGTCTTCCCTATATGACTACTGTGGGTGGCCCAGCACTCACTCCAGCTGGAATCCAGTATCAGATGACCCTTTAGGTCTTGCAGTCTTAGTCTTGCAAAGGGTAATGCAGACGCAGCTATGCACTGGGTGGTATTTACTTCTAATCCAATTTAAAAGATCCCCTTCAGTCTTCGGTGGCCCGATGCCCCAGCAATGGCCCCAGTTGTTCATTTCTAAAACCAGCTGTAATGACTTTACCATCTCATCCTCCCACTCAGCAACAGTATGTGGCAATGTGTTCTTTCCAGTAACAGATGAAACCGCTTTTCCTGATTCTGGATGATCACCATCAATATTTTTCTGTCTGGTCTTGGCAGACTGCCTTTCGTGTTCTGGCTCCAACAAGTGAGCAGCCCCTCCTTCCCTGCTGTTCCCAGTTGCCTTGTTAAATCCATCATATTAGAAAGCTCAGCTGTTGCAGTAACATGGAAGAAAAGCCACCTGATCAAGCGACACTCCTGTGTTTCCATTTTACACTTTCTGCTTGGCTCAAGTGCCTCACTGGCAGCTATAGCCAGCTTGTTGGAATGAAAGAGCAAGTATCCGATTTTTACAGCTCTGTTTCGATAGAACAATGTTGAACAAATTCAGATCCTTCTTCTTTACACCATACACAAACTTTGAGGTTCACTTTATAATATTTTGTCTTCTCCTACTTTCTTTTATTCAAAAGAGATAAAAGAATCTTGATTTGCTGTAATCAAGTAGCATTACTCTGAGATTTCTGAATTTATCTGTAATATGACCTAGAACCTGTGAAGTATTCCACAAAGCAATTATCATTAAGCTGGTGTATGCCCCACCTAAATGGATCTTCTGCCATTTCCGAGTCTAGATAATAGTAGGCTCATGGCTCTTTATTAATAAGAACAAATTCACAAAGTAGAAGATTAAAGAGTTTTTAATTTTCCAGTTGAATATCTTAGATTGCTCTTGATGTCTGACAAGTTTGGGCACAGCTGAAGGAACACTGCCAGAATTTTAAATGACCGTAGAAATGAGAAAAAAAAGAAATGGGAAAAAAACCTTTTGGTCTTTTCCATCTTCAAACAGAAAACCAGAGTGATAATGCTTTCCTACTGTAGCTGCAGGGTTAGACATGACTTCAGTCAGCCCTACAATCAGGTGGAAATGTTCTTGTATCCTATTGTCTTCACTGATTGTTTATGAATTAGAACGAAAATAGAGCACGTGGAGATTGGCTTTGTAACACCTGCCTTTAGACAAAGCCAGTGTCATGGTATGGTAGTAATAATATGGAAATTTATACCACCCATAAACCTTTTATAGCAGTGTAATTAGTTGGGCTACTAATACTATCCAAGCTTAGCCTGATTTTATTGCTGTGCACAGAGCCTGTATAATGATAATAAGTAATAATGCTTAAGGACGCTGTATAAAGCCAAGCATCTTAGTCTCTCTAGTAAGTGCTCTTTGTGGACAAAAGTAGGAGATCCTACAGCTTTCCTCTCCTGTGGGCACTTATTTCTATCTCCTTAGAGGTTCTCTAACAGAAAACAAGGTCATAAAACTCCCTTTCTTCTCTTACTTTCTCTAATCTGACTCCGCTGACTTCTCTGCTAGCGCAGGTGTAAATTAGGCAATAAATAGCATGAAAGAACTGGATTCAAAGAGCTGGGGACTATTTCTGCAAATCAAAGTGGTGCTGTTTTTTACAGTGTTATGTGTTTTCAATAAGAGATTATTCAAATCAGGTCCTTATTGCCTTGTGTTCTGTGCTGGTTTATAGAATCGATATTAGTCTATGATCAGGACAGGGTGTTGGGAACAGAAGATGCAACTTGTTTGAGTTTGCAGTACCTCGCTGAGTAGAAAGGAGAAATGTCCCACAGTTCAGGAAAGCATAGTCCACTTTGCAATGCATTTCCAGGCTGCTTCTGTGCGCTGTGGAGAGAAGTCCGGATGGCTGCTCCTGTTGGATGTCGCTCCACATCTCTAGCGTCCTGCCCAGCTGGCCTACACCACCATCTTGTGGTGTTTTGCTTCTGTGCGCTGTGGAGAGAAGTCCGGATGGCTGCTCCTGTTGGATGTCGCTCCACATCTCTAGCGTCCTGCCCAGCTGGCCTACACCTCCATCTTGTGGTGTTTCCTGCGGAATTCTGGAGCTCTAGTGTAAGTCAGCTGGTCCAGCATCAGTTCCGTTGTTTAATTATGGTGAGAACAGGGTGTTCACAAAACCATAACGGGCTATTTCCTTGTGGTGTTAAGAGCCAAAAGATTCCCTGTGCTAGGGATCGGGCATTCGAAAGGAGTGAAATAGGCCAGGAGTTAACTGCAAAGAAATTAGTCAATATTCACCATCCAACCAGAATAAATTTAATTTAAGTGGCTGGAATGACTGCCTGTCGGTCTTAGGCATTCTTCCCACATTAATAATCTAAATACTTCAGAGAGGAAAAAAAAATCACTACTGATGGCTCAATTTAAAAGGAAATTAAAGGCACGTTTTAAACAAAACGAAAGGTGAGAGATAGAAAATGACCCAATCTATTACACCGACCCCAAGAGCACCCTCCAGTGCCGTTTTGGGCGATGCGTCCCAAGGGACGAGAGCTGCCTCGCCGCAGAAGGGGCTGGGGGAAGGAGGCTCCCGGGCTCGCCGAGAGCTGTCAGGCTGCTGGCTGCACCCGCAGGCTGGTCCACCCTGAGAGCGCTTTTAGCTGAGGGATGGGAATAAAACAGGCAGAGTAATCTCCCACGGAGCTTCCCTAAGCACCCAGCGTCTTTCCTGCTCTCCTCCGTAGCTCAGGGTGAGATGGCTTTAGGCACAAAACTCGCGTTTAGGCAGCAAATTTCGTTTACACACATTGAGGAGACTGTCTCAAAATCTGTGAAATTTCTACTATTTTTCTTTGTTTAATCCCTTGAGCTAAAGCCGTATTTGCCACTAACAGCCCAGCTCTTCTAACTAGTTCACTGGAAATTTCAACAATGAGAACTTTCTTAAAACTTTTGTTCAAGGAAGGTTAGGAAGCAGGGACTGCCTGAAGGAACAAGCAGTTGACTTTCATCTTCAGCTATTTATTTAGCAGCTTCCAGCATAGCCCCCTCAGGGCTGCTTCTAAATCTCCCAGAAAAAAACACAGATCTGTGTGAGAATTTGATTTCTGTTATATTTAATAGCACCAGCTTTACAGTATTTTGCACAAGGTTACGATAAATGTTAATATCAAAGAACATCGTCTCTATCTTTTTGATTTCTGACTTTGGAGGTTATTGCTTAGTTGCATAAATGCTTTCGTAACTCTCCTGCCTGCTATCTTGTATTCTTGAGGGCCTTTGGGCATTTGAAACTACTGGGACATGTTTTTTTAAGAACATCGTCTCTTCAGTCATGATTCACTGCTCGCATCAAAAAAATTAGAAAGCCAAATTCAAAACATCAGTGTATTTGTCCATGATGCTTCTGGTCTTCTGAACACATCGTGGTCAGTCTTACCAGAGCCAATTTGTATGGGAAAGGTGAACTCGTGACTTCAGTGCATTTGCTGAGTGCTGTGGTTATTACCATTTCTTCCCCTGCCATGGTGTCTGCTGTTTGAATTCTTTCTCTGCTCTCAGTGCTTGTGGATTTAATGAGATTTTCTTTGACAGCTTGTCTAAAGATCAACTTTTGGCCTTTGCCTCCGTTACCTAGAGCTTCCTAGCTTTTACAGAGGATTGGTTCTGTGCTGAATGGAGCGTTGAGTCCCCTGCTCTTTCCCAACTTAATATACTCCTGCTTTTTGGCTTTTACATGGGATCATTTACTTTTAAAGCAATTTTTAGCGTTTCTTGAGAAACAAGCGTTTTCTTAAATCATAGAGTGCTGCTTGGAAAATAGAACAGAAATTTTCTCATTTGGAAGCATGCTCGAAAAGTTTAAACATGTTTAAATTGTTCTTTTTCTCTACAATCTCTGGTTCATTACAACGTAGGCATCCACAAATTGATCTCATGCTAAGAGGCACCTCAGGGCCTCTCAATATAGCCAATACCCTAATTGTTTTGAGGCGCTTCTGGGGAGTTTCCTTGCGCGCTCCAGTGTAAAAGTCAACAAATTGTACTTGAGAGAGAGACGGCGAGCTCTCTGCATGAGCTCATTATGTGGCGCAGCTACGCTAAGCTTGAGAGATTAAAAGTAGTGGAGGGGAGAAGGTGAGATGAAGAGCAAAACGGAGCAGCCCGTTTAAGTTTTCCATGACAAATCACTTATTAAAAGCCGCTCTGTTTCCCAGACAGGTATTCGATGAAAGCAATTGCTGTAATTGAACCAGGTACAATACAGTTCCAAAAAGGAAGGGACAGATTCATAAAATCGGTTACTATTGTATGTTCATGCATATTTGCATTGCGAAGAATAGTATGAAACTTTCCTTTAGGATTATTGATGGTTTGCAGCTTGGCAGCTGCTTTTTGGAGCTGGATTGTAGAATGGCTGCGAGTTTTTCTGAGTGCAGAGATGGAAGCATTCTCTGTCCACGTAGTGGATTGTCGGACATCCTTAGCTCAACTAGGCATAAGGTTCTGTGGATGGGTTTCTTTTATGGCTGTCCCATCAGTTAAAGCTCTCTGAGAATACAGCAATAAAATTTGCTATGGCCATGTAAAATTTCTATCATAGGCATCTAAGAAATGTTGTTTATCCAACAGATAAACACTAAAATTTTAAAAAGTAAGTGCATTTGTTTTTTGCAATAGATGTCAAAAAAGCCTGTTTAACAAAGCAATTGGAAACACCCTATTCAAAACTGGATTAATATGTCCAAATCTAACAGGCAGGGAATGAACGGATGTCTGAAACACAACGCAGCAGCCTATTTGAATAGCGGTGTGGAACGCTTTGACTTCTGGGTTAGTGCAGTACAAATTTATGTCATGTCATGATATGAGAAGAAAATCATGCACAGCATAGTTTTTCACATCCTGAGTTACAAAGCACGTAACACCACACAAGCAAAAGAGTGTCCAGTGAGGGGGCTTTGAAGCAGTACAGGTTTGAATCTAGAAGCTCTCACATTAAAAGTTTCCCAGAACTTTGTAGCTACATCTGCTGCTTCCCAGCATGGGAGGACAGGGAGAAGATGCTTTACTTGCAGGATAAGCTGTCCCATGTCAAAGTCATTCTCGCTCTGTCTTTCCTGCTGCTTGCACTTTTCTTCCCTCGTGAAATCTGGGATCAACCGAGGTTATTCTTCTCAGAAGGAAAACTTCATCTCCAGTTTAATATACGTGTGAGCAGGATTGTGGAAGCAGAAAAAGCGGCCTCAAAGCGTCCTGGTTCCACAAATCCTTCACCAAAATGCAGCCTTCATCTTCTAGTGACAGGTCCATTAATCACCTGGTCAGCAGAGAAAAAATGTCCCTGTTAGGTAAGGGGGAAAAGGCCTTACATTTGTTTTCCATTTGTTTGTTTGTTTTTTAACATTCTCATTAACAGCTCTGTTGATCATTTATTGATACTAGTTTTCTGTAGCCGTTCTGTCCAGAGATTACTCAGAGTTTTGGCTTAGTCATGTTCTTCGTAGGAATTACTGCCGTTATCCTATAAGGAGCGTTTTTCCACTGGGCAACGAATAGTCTTGACCCTTGATTTAAAAATCACCTTCAGCCAACCTTTTTATTTTTTTTCCAGTTAACACTAATTACAAGAACAGTTTGCACATACTGATTTTTTGAGTCTGGGTTACTTCTGTTTGCCTCTTTAATTTACTGCTGTGTGCTTGAATGCAATCAGATGTGACTAGAAACAATTCAAAAGAAAAATTGCACTTGAAGATATAAGCAGGTGCTGCTTTAAATAGCAGCTCCTTCATTTCCTTGTGGTGAAAATCAGAATTGCTTTTGGAGCTGTGTAGAAGTATTTTATAGATCTGGTTGGTTTGTATTGTTTGTTAGATAGCCTTTCACGTTTTGGTTATATATATGCAAATTGTTTTTCACTTCTCTATATTTCTTGAGTTTTTTAATTAAAATGCAAATTGAAGAACTAACTCTGGACTTTAGCTTTGTCTCAGTAAAAGGTATTTGGGTTTGAATAGAGTTTGTGTCCCCTGAAAAAGTTCTTAATATAGCGAAGTTTATTGATACGATAGTGATCATTCCCAGTGCTCCCAAGGGTCATGATTTCTAGGAAGACAATGCTTATTTCTGTTTCTCTGCAAGCTTCATTTATGCAGTATCTTTTATTTATAGCCCGGGGAAAGAGGATTTTTATTTCTGTTGCGTGTGTGGTACCAGATTTGTCAGCCTTAACTTCTGACCTTAAAAAAAAGAAATCAAACAAACAAACAAAACCACCCTGAATTCTAAGAATAATACATTTTTTTATGCCCTTTGGTGATGGCAGGTTTTAAATTTTAGAATACATGTAAGCCAGATTTTCAAGATTTGCCATATAAAGTGAATGCTTGGGTTCAGGTTTGAATGGAGATTCCAGAAGAAGCAAAATGAATTGATGCCAGAAGCTGTATGGTGAGGGAAATGTCAAATACTGTAGCTGCAACTAAGGGATGGTTTCGTGCATGCAGTGCTTTACAAAGAAAGTATTGGTCAGCAGGGAAATGTTTTAGGAATTTGTCATTTTTCTCAAGTGTTTCACGCTGTAATTCTCTAAAAGTCTAAGAATACCATTTCAACATTTTTCAAAATGAAACTTCTGTTTCTTGAATGTGAAAGGCTTTAATTTTAAAAAATAGTTTAATTGTATTTTTAAATGTTTGATCAAATCAACAATCAAAACACTTGGTTTTCTTCAATCCCAAATTCCCTTAAAAAAATTCCCTGAATTTTGGAAAATTTTTGTTTTCAATACATAACCTTTTTTTTTTCCTCTTGTCTAAGGTTGTTTGAACATTTTTAAAAAGCCGGTTCTAATGATTTAAATCTTGAGATACATCAAAATAGTGAAAATCAGACACACTTTGGTGTGCAAGACAAAATAATTATTTTCTAAATACATATATAAATATATATGTAGCATTTTTACATAAATAACAAATTGCAAGAGCAGCTTCTTTCAAGTCACGTGCTGTGCAGCCGTGCATGCTATGACATCGCTTGCCCTTGGGTTGCGTTCTTAACAACGGACTAAAGCATGAATTAGGTGATTCCTTATCACTTCTCAAGGATTGTTTACAGAACTAACACTTATTTTTTTTCTGGTTTGCCCCAAAGCAGAGGAAATGCTACATGACTGCTGTGCCACGCACCTTTCTAAGGCAGTGTAATGGTTACAGCAGAACACGTACTGAATTCTCTAAGTTTTAAATTACTTTTAGCGTTGGTAACAAACACTCCTATCTGTGACTTTTTTTCTGTTGCTTTTATTTTTATTAGGGGTTTGGTTTTTCTTTTTCTTTTTTCCAAGCTGCCAAGTCTTTCAGAAGTGTTGGCTAAAACTTCAGGCATCTAATCGGGACCTCGCAATGCTGACTCTCAGAGGACGGGTCTCTCTTGGGGTCACAATTGCAGAATCAGCTCCTCACTTCTTTCTGGCAAACAAAGCTGTGCAAGTGACTCCTCTTTCACTGAACTGTTAATAGAACAAGTAAAGTTGGGGGTTTGGGGGGTTGGGTTTTTCATTTTATCTAACTAGTTGTGGGATTGTAGCGGATTTGCTAAAAGCTCACTAAAAATCTCAGTTCTCATGAGTTCCTTACCTCTGTTTTGTAGCACAAACCCTTAGAAATACTCTTTTTATTCCTCTTTTCCTCCCTTTCTCCATCTCCCTGCTTCATTCACTTCCTCTCACTGGACAGCCAACTATTTTCATTTCTTTAGGATGCAGGTCTGTTATGACCGGTCATACTGACCAGAGATGATTTCTGATCCTTCATCCCTGCTGTGGGCTGTGGTATTCTTATGTTGGATTCTGTTAAACTGCCTTCTCGTTATAAAAGCACCAAGGTTTTGATTCAATAGTAATCACAAACAAGCTCTAATGGAAATCCAGGTTGTTTTTTTTTTTAAGCTTCTGCAGAGACAAATTTTGTTATCATTCTGGTTGCTTACAGGAGAGTTTGTGTTTAGGACTTCAGAAAAGGTATGGATTAACTAGTATAAATCCACACTTACCCTAATTCAGCTACAGTGGTTTGTATTGGCTGAGAATTGGGTGTTTGCTGGTGTTTAAAGGAGACCTGTTGCAAGCAATCAGCATCACAGGCCCAAGAAGAGTGACGTTGTTGCAGCTCTGTCTGTTGGTGTCACTGGAGATAACAGTCGTCTGGATGCATTATTCCAGCTAGAACAGCCGGGGGGGGGGTCAGTGGCCAGCAGACAGTGTGAGCTTACCAGTAGGAACACAAGGATAAATGAAATGAAGATAAATGTAGCAATTTCGCCAATAAAAGGGAGATGAGGGCAATGTAAAGATGAATTAAGAACGATTTGAACTCTGCAAGGAAGGCAGAGCATGACTCAAGAATGTACAGTGGCGTTACCAAATACGCCACTGACTTACTGATTTTTTAAATTTTGTCTGTGATTAATTGAAACCTTATTCTATGTTACAAGGTCCTTGAAGCAAATCCTGTGTAAATGCACTCCTCAGGCAATGGCACTGTCCATTTTCTTTGTTTTCCTCCTAGCAATCCCTAGCAGAAGAGCATATATGCCTCAGCAGACCTATCTCCATATTCTGCAGTATTGTTTTTTCTTGTATTTTTAATCACTTCCATGTTTTTTTCCGAAAATTCTGGTCTTGGTCTAACTAATGTGCCAGTCAATTTCTGTTAGAACTAACAAGTGAGCCTTTAACTTTTCATGGATCCAGAAGATGATTTAAGTTAAGGTCCTAAGTGCTAAAAAGCAGAAAGCAACTAAAGAGCATTGTGCTCAACAGTTAAGAGCAGAAGTTAACTGTGTGTACTCTTATCATAGCAAGGAGCCTTCACTGTGGCTTGAAAGGAATGGAGATGGTGAATCCCCCTTTTTCACATGTGTAACCTACAAAAGTCCAGCAGTGTTGGAGCTATTCAGCTCCAGTGGGAATAAAGCCTGTTCTTTAAGTTGTGTTTACATCTAGTGTGCTGCAGTCAGGCACAATCTGACTGCCAGGTGCTAGAGACCTAAATTCTAAAAAACAATTTGGTAACATTAATCTTCTCCTCCCTTGCCTCTACTCCATGCTGAGAGCAGTGACCTATCTCCCAAACTGCTCTAAGAAAACAAAAGCAGGCGCACATTATTTGAAGTTCAGTGTCTCTCCAGTTTTAACTATATGCTTTTGAAATTACTTGTGAGCCTGAATACGAGGTTGGGATGCCAGACTCAGAAACTGACTGTCTGTGGGCTAAAGTTGCAAACTAGTGCTTGCTTTCATAAGGAAAATGCTGGCCAAGCTCTTGCTTCAACCAGCCATGGCAGCCCAGCAAAAAAAAAAAAAAAAAAAAAAAAAAAAAAAAAAAAAAAAGATGATCCTTTACATCTGAGCGTATTCAGAGGAAGTCACTGTGCTCACTCTGTGTCAGCCGCACGTGTGCTCTGGGTGAGGCGCAGAGAGGGGGAACAGCAAGCAAGAGAAGTGCATGATATTACTGAGAGGGATGCTTTTATTCTCTGCCAGAGTCAGTCGAAAGTGCTGTCAATAACAAGCACCGTAGGCGAGTAGTGACTGCAGAAGACCTCTCTCCCACAGCGAGATGCTGCAAAATCTGAATGCCAGTCACACTCCTCTTCTGGCTGTGCAGCAAGAAAATTCCCTTTGTTTCGTGTGTGTGCGGCTGATTGAAGCTATTGGGGTTTAGCCTGGCTCCCTTCTCTTTGTGGCTCGCTTGGGGAAAAGCAGGAGTTGAATTGGGGCTTTCCACGAGCAACTATAAGGAAATTGGTCCCATTCCCAATTAAAGCCTGAAGTCCGATGTGGTTGTCGCTTTTCATAGCATTCCAGGTAGGGAATAGCAAGGAGATGGTGGAGGGAAAAACTTTCTGGATCTCACTGCTTGTGTTTAATGCGGGGCTATTTGTAAGGTTTCCCCAGTTTCAGAAATTTATCAGATTTAGGGCACAAGAACTGATGATACGCTGTTATTAAGGGCTGGGGATGTGATGAAATGCTCACACAGAGTATAGAGATGCTCTGCTAGGGGAAGTTTGGTCTGGGTAGCAGTTAGCTGGTAGATACCATTATAAAAGAAGTCAGTTCTGTTGAACGATTTAATACAGCTTAAGGAAACGTCACTGCAACAGAACCAGCAAAGACATTACATTAGTCCTTAGCTGCAAAACCAGCCTCTTGTTCAGTTGTTTGACTTGATAGAGAGCAGTAAAAAACCTGATGCCTGTGTTGAGCTTCCTCCTGGACTTTGATTACAGTGACTTATGGTATCGCTGTTGTAAGGTGAGCAGATAGAAGGGCATGATTTTCTGTAGAGAAAATTTGTTAGGTTGGAATAACCCTTTAGGTCTTAAAGGGCTGGCCTCAAGTTTGGACAAGCATTTGCGGATGAATCTGAATTGTTAGATCCTCAGGTAGGACCAAGACAAACTGAAAAAAATAAGTACAGTGAATGGTAGAAATAAGGCTGGTGCCGAGTTCCTCTTCACTGGTACCTGTCCTGTAATCCTGTTGAATTCAACAAAACCCCTTTAAGCTGCTGCTTTCCCAAGACAGTGCTCTGGGACCTCACTGATGGGCAGCAAGTCTAGGCAGCAATGCTGGCAGAAGCCAAATGGGCAGTCAAAAAAGTACAGATGGAGCAACTGTGGGGAGATCCGCTCACAAAACCAGGGCTGTCTGCTTGCTGACATCCTGGTATGAAGGTGTTTTAGCTGGTGCTCGCTCCTCTCTAGCTCTCTAGCCAATAGCTCTCAAAAGACAACAGATATCTTCTCCTTTGCTTTGCTGCTGCGACGTCCCAGGAGTGGTGAGAGTCTTGCCTCAGCCCCTGAGTGACATCAGGGTGGAGAGCAATGCAAGTGGTCCTGTGTGGGTAGCAGCAGGTTAAGGTGCTATTTGCTGAAGGGTGGTGTGTCCTCATGGCCATACCTCAGCACTGGGAGTCACCCTCCTATGAAGACAGTGTCATAAGTGTTTTCCCAGTTAGGGAAACCCCACCATGTGTTGGAATACTAGACCCATAGTATTGGGCCATTCACGTCAGTGCAGGCATACCACAACCCTTCTCATTC
>NW_010418014.1:91205-106651 GCF_000710305.1 Buceros rhinoceros silvestris | reverse complement strand
TCCTCCTGTCTTACTCTGGGGTGAGAAATCGGTTCTGCATCTCTCACGTGTCACTTATAGAGGCCCCCAAAGAAGGGAGGTTCAGTCTCCCTTGGAGAGGGACTAGGAACAGTCTGACCTTGTCTGCTGCAGAGTCATTTAATCACTGAGTCTTTGCAGGTGAGGTTGAAGTTCAGAACCTGCCCTCAGGTCTTTGTTTCAGCTACTTGTCTTGGTGGCCAAAATGTCTTTCATTGACCTGCAAGTATTCATGCTCTTTTTTTTGAGTGCTTTAGCACCCTGCATCAATAGCAATTTCTGAAAGCTTTCTTCTTACCCATCCTGGCCTGCAGATGAGACCTAGTGACATGTACAAAGCTTGCCATATGTGTTTGTGAGAGTCTTGGCTGAAAGAAGTACCACAAATTCTGTGTGATGCTTATGGCAAACCATTGAAATTGTCACGTTAGGAGACGTGTAATGAAAACTTAGCTTTCTTTTATTACGACCCAGATCTCTTGCATACAGATTTACGGAGTCTTAGTGGATCCCATGCTGGCAATTATTACATCAACTTGCTTGTTTCTGTTCAGCATCAAGTCTATTTTAATGGACAGGGCTGCCCATAGTAAAGAAAGTAACGGTAACCCGTCAACAGTTGTCCCTTTTCTCATGTTTTCTTTGTCTCCAACTTCTTAATGATTTATGGCTAAGAATGACCATTAGATGACAAAATCCTGGAAACCACAGGCTCCTTTCCCAGAGAACTGGAATTACCACCACGAACAGGCATTATTGTAGTATTACTGCTATCCATCGCTGTCCAAGCTTGACTCTGCTTGGGCTGTAAGTCAGTGTGAGCACATGACTTCAACAAAAAGCGCATCTTCTTGCTGTCTCATGATCTGTGTCAATCACCAGTCTCTTGAAGAATTTATTAAACTATTACCCAAGGAAAATACAGTGTAACAAATTAGCATAAACCACCAAGAAGAAGTAAGCCAGCCTTAAAAGGGGAATGCAGATCAAATAGGAAAATCCAAAATAGCTATATGTTCAGAGAGAAAAAAACCCAAACAATTTAGATGGAGCACAAATCACTTTTTTCTGCTCCATACACAGCACCTTCTATTTTGTGTTTCAAAGTTGTAATAGGGCTAAAATCTGGCTTAATGCTTGACTTCAGAATAGGTTGGCAGAAACAGGATGCATGTACTGAGCTGGCTTTTCTGTATCCCCCTGTGTTCTTTCACACATACCTGTCCCGAGGTCAGAATTAGCACTGAAGGACAAGTTTAGCTACAGCCTCAGCTGAGGCCTGTGCTCCTTCCTGTTAATTATTCCTGTTAACTATCCCTGAAGTTTCTCCTTTTCTCATTTTTTCTCGATGCTTGTTTTTAACATGAAATTGTTACCTCTTCTTTCCCTTCTTAGCCCTTTCTGTTCACATGGAGGAAGTGTTTACATGTGCTTTCACTAATTTTGACCCAGTATTATTTCAAGTTGACTTCTCTAACAAGAGACAATCCTTTTGGTGGAGCTCAGCAGCATCAACTGTTCTTTTCACGCACTTGTTAGGTGCACCAGTCCCTTCCAAGGTGTCAAATCACCTGTCAGTTCTCAACCATTTGGTTCACTTAACTCTTGATCAGAATGACTGTATTCTGTCAAAGTCAGAATTGTAATTAGAGGATTTATGCTTGTGACTGTTGACTTTCATTATCTAACACTTTGACCTTGCTTCAAGGTGCTGTGATTCAACACATCCGTAAATGCGACACCTGGTGCCTCTTCCTTGCCCCTAGCGCTTCTTTCCTTGTGAAAGAAAGCAGCTTGGTCCTACACAGTTTGTTTTTGACAAATCTGTGTCACTGTCATCCGTCTTCGTCTTGCATTCCCTTGGCCCTGTGAATCCTCAAAAAGAACTGATAACATTTGGTGGCTGTCTCAACAGCTCTTTTCAGCAACTGGGGACAGTATTTTTCAGAGTCAGCTGATTTTAAGACAAAAAATTTATCCAAAGCACTCCAATCTATCCTTTCACTCTTCTAGCCCAAGCTGTTCACCCTTTGCAACCGGCAAGAGTTTGTGAGACCCTAGAGCTTCAGTGCAAGCTGTGTGACCTTTTCGTGCCACATCTCTTCAGTAGCTTCTAGAGGTGCCAGCCTCCGGGAGGCTACACATACCTGATGTGAGAGGTGGTCTGGGAGCCTGCCCACAGAAACAAGCTTTCAAAAGGTAGATGGTTGGGAATATTATTACCTGGTTTACGTGTGGGAGTTGGAGAGGAACTGAAATGGAGTGATTTGCAGATGAATACATTGGCTGTCTCTGGCAGAGCCAGAAGAACCCTCAGGTTTTTATATCTTAATGTAACTAACAATACTGCTTTAATATAATCAACTGTCCTGGCCAGCACTGACAGTGCTGGTTATTCTCCAGGATGAGCGTGACTCCTCCTACAGACTGACACTCCCTTCAGCTAGCCCTTCTGCCTAGGCTGCTGCAAAGCTGGTGGCTGTGAGCTGTTCTTGTCTTTACTCACCTAGGCTGTCTCTGGGCTTCTGGCACTGACGAGAGTATGGCATTCCATTTCCAATCTGCTGGACACTCGAGTTCCTTCAGCCTTTCAGCTTTGATTAACAGGAGTAATTAATCGTACACTGCTGAGGCTGGTGGTGACTAAGCCCACTGCAGTTAGGGGAGAAGCATGTAGATGCTGGAGAGTCAACTGTTAAGAAAAAAAGAGAACAGGAGAAAGAAGCCATGTGGACTTTTGTTCCTTTGAAGTGACCTTTCAGTGCAGGTTCTTTACTTTTTCATTTCCTTTATTTTGTTCTTTTCCTTATTCTGTAAAGAGTCAAGCATTCCTTATAAAGCAATTCATATGTAAAAAGTTTTCGTATTGGGATTCATCTGATAAGGTCTGCAGAGGGGACTTATTTGCATTGACAGGTTGGCAGCCAGACACCCTCTCCATTTTCTAAATGAAAGGAGAGTAGCAGCAGGACATCCCCTACCCTCTGCCTTTTGGCACTGGAAGAGAACCAAAATCTGGCAAACAGCAGTTCGAGGAGCCAGCTATTTAGAAGCTGCAGAAATGCACGGACACTGGGAATGTAACATACGGTTTGCCTTCTGTGAGAACCACACAGACAAGTGACATTTGGGTTGGTGATTTTCTGGAATGGGGGATGGGAAGCTGCGACCTAGCAGATGCAATTCGCAATTCGCTTGCCTTTTTTTTTTTTTTTTTTTGTCATGAGCGTTCCAAATGTGAAATAATCTAAATGTATTTTTAATTCTTCGTTGTAAAAGAAAAGGCAAGTGCCTCAAAAACCTGCTTCCACTCCCACAGCTCTGTGGTATGAGTGTCAAGAACGATAACGTGAGGGACCCTCAGTCACAGAATCATTTGGTTGGAAGAGGCCTTTAAGGTCGTCAAGTACAACCATTAACCCTGCACTGCCAGGGTCCCTAAACCATGTCCCTCAGCACTGCATCTACACATCTTTTAAGCACTTCCAGGGACGGGGACTTCACCACCTCCCCGGGCAGCCTGTTCCAATGCTTGAAAACCCTCCCTGTAAAGAAGTTTTTCCCGATATCCAACCTAAATCTCCCCTGGCGCAACTTGAGGCCATTTCCTCTCGTGCTGTCACTCGTCATATGGGAGAAGAGTCTGACCCCCACCTCTCCACAACCTCCTTTCAGGTAGCTGTAGAGAGCGATAAGGTCTCCTGTGAGCCTCCTCTTCTCCAGCCTAAACACCCCCAGCTCCCTCAGCTGCTCCTTATAGGACTTGTTCTCCAGACCCTTCACCAGTTTTGTTGCCTTTCTCTGAACACGCTCCAGCACCTCAACGTCCTTCTTGGAGTGAGGGGCCCAAAACTGGACACAGGACTCAAGGTGTGGCCTCACCAGTGCTGAGTACAGGGGGACAATCACTTCCCTCCTCCTGCTGGCCACACCAGTGCTGATACAAGAGCACGATCACTCCCTCCATATTAATCCACGTACAACAATGTACATGTGCTATGCGTTGTAATCTAGGACACATACGCAGCCATATCAGGGTGACGGAAGAAAGAAATGTCTTGATTTCAGCCTTTGCCTGCAGTCACTCTGCCAGGCACCAGTAACATTTCTTTGTAAGCTACTACCCAGGTGCAGCACAGCATCTCAGGGAAATAGGAGCAAGATTTTTGTGAATGCAGTGACAAATAAACACTAAATTACCACAACTTGCTGTTAATCCATACTCACGCAGTCCCACACGTAGCATACTGAAAAGGAGCATGTGCCTTTACCATTGACAGGCAACATCCCCTGTGTTGAATGCTTCAGTATATGGAAGCCTCTGAAGAAAGGCTCACTTCTGCCTCGATGAGTTTTAAGCCTGTGTTTTAGCTGCCATTAATCTTGGTATTCCTCTTAGTGATGTTAAGGGCTTTGGGAATCTACTCAGTTAAGAAATTGTTAGCTGCATTGCAAAATGTGCTTTAAGTGGAAAAAGTTGTGATACAGAGATGATAACTGTCGTGGTTGCTTGTATGTGTACCTATTTAAATTTCCCAGCCTTTGACAGGTAAAATCGTGCTGATAATACTTGACAATATGTGGCTTCTTGTTAGCCACATACTCGACTGATCATACGCTCGTCTCCATGGCCAAGCACTCCGTTGAATTCCAGTCTCATGCCACTGGCTGCTTTCCTGCCCAGCACACGTGCCTGGCAGCTCTGCTCCACTCCTTCCCTATGCAGCTGCTTGTGAGAGCTCACGCTCTTGAAAGATGGGGAGCAGACATTAGTGATGTTGCTGTGGTCTTGAAAATCAGGTAAATTAATATAGTGCCCTGCAGAAAGCTGGAAGTCTCTTCTTGATCACACAAATGGCACCGCAGACTAAGAGCAGTAAAAGTGATTAAATACCTTGTCCAGGCTCCGTGTTTCTGTATATATTTATTCAGTACAATCTAGCGCTTTTAATTTTGCAGATTTAGCTAGATAAACAACCTGTTTCCTTTCACCCAAACTTTATTAAATATGCTAGTGTGCATTCTATAGAAAGGTTTTATAATAATTACAGAAATGTTAAAAAAAATTTGTTTTCCACAGACCAGAAAGGGAAGCTGTTCACTGCCTTCTGCATAGTTGCTAGATTATTTATCTTGAGAGGAGAAGTGAATGTCAGCCATATGCCTAAAACAGCGTTGTCCTTTTCTACAGTATTAATTTACGGAGCCTAAACAACTGCTCTTAGAACCCATGCACACTGATGATGCCCACAGCGTGAGCCCACCTGCCTAATGCAGGCAGCTGGTAAACAACAAGCAGATCACAAACGCTTCTAAGGGTTCAGATAAACATTTTTCAGAGGGGACCCACGTGTTGCGGTCGGTTCATGCTGCTAAACTGGACCATAGAGGGGAGTGAATCCCAGTGAGAAAACATGACCTGGGATCTTTTCCAGTCCAGCTGCTATTTGTCTGTCTTTGTTAGGTGATAATAGACCAAGCGCTAGAAGTATGATTGATGTCTGTGATCCAGTCAATGGTGCTTACATACAATAGCTTTCAGCACCTCCAATGGAAACAGAAGGTTCATTATTGGAGAGGGAGCTTTTGATCAAAGCAACTGGAGCAGGAAGTCTAATATCTTAAAGTTTCCGTAAGGATTTTACATTCAAAAACCAGTGCTGCTGTAAGCGACAAGAAAAAAGGCAATTGGTGGCAAAAAAAAAAAAAAAAAGATAATAGCTTTAAAGAATAAGGCCTATAGTAAATTTACCAGGTCAAAAAGTAAAGTATTGCTGGATAAGCCCAATAGCGTGGAAATGAATGTAAGAGATGATGAACTGCTCAAACTTTGGCTAATGCTGTTAGGAGTGATAGAGTTGATGGGAATTGGAAATACAAAAGGTCTTTTAGAGCAATATCACTGCCTTTTTTAAAAGATGTTGTTAAGGGAAACTAACATAGTCATCACCATCTTTTCCTTCTTTAAATATAACTTTCGTGGTTGGAGCTGATGGTGTCCCTCTATAGGCTAGCTGAGCTGTAGTCGCAGCTTGAATATAAATGACAAGAGTTCATTCAAATTGCACCTCGATGCTCAGCTTATGGTCGAGAAGGTACTTTAACAGTAAACTATAAAGCAGACATAGCAATATTTGGGAAGGCACTCGTTGCCTTTCTCAACCTCTGCCTTATGCTGGCGTGCTAGACATGGAGGTGGACAAGGAAGGAGAGCTCAGGGGGTGCCAGTGTGAGCACCTGTGAGCTGCCTCTTGGCAGGAGGAGGAATTAAACATGCACGTGAGAAAAGGGCAGGTTTTGATGTTTAATTAATAAAATCGGGGAAGGGGTGGGTGAGGAAATCAACAGGAGAGGTATCTCACAGGGCTCAGAGCCAGGCAGCTCCTGCAGATGGGCAGTGGGGGACCTGTAGCAGGAAGAAGAGCAGGAGGCTGGCAGAGCAAACCCCTGTCAGAATACACACTAGGCTGACAACCTGGTAACAGAAGCTTCGCCTACTGCAGAAGAGAGCAAGAAAGCTTTTCAAACCCTGGGTGAGTGAAAGGCTACAGGTTGATGGTCTGTTCAGGCAACAGCTGCTGGAAAGCCAGGAGGAACATATTTCCAAAGGGACAACCGCTGGGTGAGGAAATGTCAAACCATGGCAAAGAGAAAACTGGAATATGTGTTTTCAAATATTTGTAAGACTGATGACTTGAGAAACTCACCTGGCAGGAGGTTTCATTACATGCATTTTCCCAATCAGGGTTTCTCAGACCCACGTAACAAGCGATTTTTACTTTTCAGACTGTAATCTTGAGAATTTGGGCTCCCCCCTGCTCATTTTCCTCACGTCCAGATTGGCCTCACGAAAAGCACAAGTGTCAAACAGGAACAGTTAGATAGGAGATCTTGCATTCACCTCCTGTGATGAAATTCTAGTGTGGTTCAGCTGGAGGTAGTGATATTAATGTGCTGCGGTGTTTAAAATGTAGTTCTTCAATTCGCTCTGTGTAATTACCACTCCAGTCACCCTTCAGATCCTTCACCTCCTTTCACTCCCATCTAAATAAAGTTTGTGTGTGAAACCACAGCTTTCCAGGCTTTCATGCTACAGCATGAAGCAGCGATTAAGGGAACGGAAAACCCGGTATCTTTTGCTGAAGTAGAAATGTAAAGAATAAAAAGATTGAAGGCACACTGGGTTAGCATTTGGGTACTCCCGTGGTTATGCAGGAGCTTTCTCCCCTCTTGGTGCTCCTATCTCCAGAACCAGCTGCAACTCCTTAGTCTTGCAGTTTCTTTTCCAGCTCAGATTTTCTCTTCTACAGACGAGGGAGAGGCAGGCTTGCGATGGAAGGGTAACTGTCCAGCCCTGTGTTTTTCTCTTTAAGCAAACTGGTTATTTTGCAGTGGGGTGAGTGTAAACACGAGCATTTGTAAAGTAGCTCTTCAAATGACATACCAAAATCCTGATTTTTATGTTGAGTTTAATACTTGAGCTGAGAGTATCTTCCTCTGGCTTTCAAAAGCAGCAGCACTGGTGAGGAAAATAGGGGTGACAGAGTTAGCCAGAGCTAACTGTGGTCCTCCTGGTGCTGAGGTAGCTGAGTCATTTGACCTTTGCTGGCTGGAAAATTCTATTTTTTTTAACTGATTTTGGAGAGAGCCCTGGACTGTTGTCAAGTGTCAGAGGAAAGAAAATCAGCTGCATGGCAGTGAGGGAAGGAAAGAGGGTTATAGGAGGGAGTGGCAGCTGGAAGAACCCTGAAGGAGTGAAGGGTATGGAGAATGGCCTGTGGCTGCACTCCTCTGCTGCTTCTGGGCTGCACCAGCCCTTGTTATAGGAATGAGTGGTTTTGCTGGAGGACAGAAAAGGGCCAAATGTGAAGACACCCACAGCATTCTGTGTGTGAAGAGCTCCTTCGGCAGGAGTATGCTTGTGCTCACCCATACCTGCATGCACACAGAGGTACATGCACACTGTCTCCCAGCTGCAGCTACTCAGGCAAACACCAGCCAAGAGAAGAGACAGCTCTGTTATAGCTAGTCTTGAGATGATAAGACAAAACCATCAACTAAACCATTCGAATCCAATAGCCAAGAGCTAGAATTACAGAAGTACTGACACTGCAGAAGGTTGTGCTGTTTCTGTGCACAGTACCGCTCTCGTTTGTGTGAGCACATGCATAGCGTGTAGAGGATGAAATGAGTAATCGCAGTGTGCGGGGCATCATCTCTAGTTACTGGTAATACCAACTACTGATCAGCATAATTACTGCTGTCTTCTGGTGGAGGACGAAGCAATCCGATCTGAAATTACTTTAGAGGTGACTAGGAGGAAAATAAATATTTGCATGGAAGTGTGCACGGGGCCAGGAGGTGTTTAGTCCCTCGAACAGGAAGCTCCGGGGCTGCTTTCCCGTTTCAGAAGCAAGGGGAGATTCTGCTTTTCTTGTGGCAGCTGGCCCAGCTGGTGCTGCTCTTTGCTGTTGGAGGCAGGTAGATCTGCAGGGTTTGTGAGTGCGGCCATAAAGCCATGGGCCATCTCCTGCTGTGACGCAGCAGGTAAAATGTCTGGCTGGAGTCTGGTGCTGTTTGCTGAACGGAGTCGAGTGGTGGAGCGGTGGAAGGTGCTAGCCTGAATTACTTCAGGCTGGTGACAAGGGCAGGCGTGGAACTATAGGACAGGTTCGTACTTGAATCTAGCAAAACAGGTTGGAAAAGCAAAGGTGAAGCTGCAGAGGGAGAGAGTATAGTTATCTTGGGGGATATTTTACATTTGAATATTGCAATTTTCCAGACTGCAGATCAAACCAACCCTTAAGAAACATCTGCATGTGTGTTTCCAGATCACAAAGCACTCCGCTTAAAAGAGCTGTTAGAGGCCTGTGGATATCAAACCCTCTTTCAAGAGGGTCCTTTCCAATATTTAGTCTTAATTTTTACCTAACACTGTACTTGTGATAGGTAAAGATATACCTCAGAGTAAGATGATAAAAAATAATGTGAATATATCACAAGTATCAGACCACGAGTCCATCGGCTCACATAGCTTCTCCTGACCGTCTATAAAATTATTAGAAGGTATGCAAATAATAGGAACATGAAAAATAAATTAACCAAAAATCAAAATGAAATCTCAAGCTTGCAAAACAAATATGGGAGAATTCTAATGCAAAAATTTATACATTTTCTCCTCGCTGGAGATAACTATTCAGTTTTCATAAAAAAATGTTCATTTTGTCTAAATGAATTTTAGTGCTTTCTAACTGGTGAAATTGATGCAGAAATCTGAATGCCAGAAAGATTTTTTCAGCCTTTCCTATTTACAAATTATGTAAACTGATAAGCAATTATAAATGCAATCATTTATTTCGAAGAAGGAATCTTTTAGAGGAGATGTGTAAGACAGATGACAGCAGACCGGAATAACTATTACAGATCTTACACATTTAAAAAACTCAGAATTTGGCAGTAGGTAAGTTCAATACATTGACAAAACAAGTGTACAGGAGAATATCTGTGTACGGTATTTTTTGCGTGGCCTGTAGTTCCAGGGCCTAAATCCAACATAGTGGGTCAACATATTGGAGGATTTTGTTTGTTTAAAGTTATTTTTCCAGGATGATATCAGTAATAGATGTGTTAGATACAAATGTGAAGGTGAGATAAGTAATCACACAATGGCCCTAATGCAGGTTAACTATACTGACCCATTCTATCCAAAGTGGCATTGTTTTCTAAAGGAGGATTTGTGTATTTTTATACCCAAATATTCCTCTTCAACAACATCAAACAGAGCAAGGAGTAAGGAAAGACCAGAAGACTAGAAAGAGAGGTTGTCGGGAGAGCTCTGTAGTCTGGCTGTCACATCATGAGACAGCACTGATGGTTTCCATTTTTTGAACTAAAAATGGCCTGTTACTTACTCCTCTCTAGAAAACAAAGCTAAATTTTTATGCTTAAAGCCAAAAGAAATTGTTATTAACCGCATAAATAGGCCTAAATCATCCCATTGGAGTTGTCTTCTAGCTCACTTAGGAGTAGCTAAGATTTGCATATTGCCAGGCTGAACTTGCCGGAGATATGTGTGTGTTATTGCATATGCATGGAAGATGATAAAGAGAATCGTGTTAAACTGGTCCATCCCATAAGATCGTGGAAAGGCTGGCTGTGGTTTTCCAGGACGATCCTGAGAGCAGGAGAAATGGAGTGCAAGAAAACAAATGAAGGAGCTTTTCTGCTATTAGTGCACTTGTGGCTGCAGTCAGCTACAGTACTTGCTTGGGGATGGACAGAGATCTCACCATCAGCTTGTAAATCACGGTGGCTCACAGATCTTTATAGGATGTTTCTGCTTCTTGCATAAGCCTAATGTCACCACTAGCAAAGCGGGTAAATACCCCTTCCTGTGCAGGTACTGCAGGTATGGTTTTACCGGGTGGATGAGAATGTCCAAGCAGCATAGTTATGTCCTGTGCTACCCTCATTCTCTTCCCCTTCCTTTCCATCTCTCTGCGGTGCTGAATTTTGTGCCGTCAAACATTAATCACCCTCTGGGAGTTTCTCACCAGAAGAGCTCAGCCTGGTGCTTGCAGCTCGTAACACACAACTGTGTGACCATCCCAAACGACCTCATTCACCTGGGCTGCCCTCCAAAAATTTCACCTGAAACCTGTGCTCGCGTAATGTAGCTTGTCTTACTGCTAGTGGTCAAGTCGGCTGAAAGGGCTGAGCAGGAGGAATACGTTTCAGCGTGTAGATCTGCTCTAGAGCATGTAAGCTGGAGACACCCAGTGCTGCTTCCACAGCACAGAGACTTCTGAGTCTGCCGTTGCACACTTCGTGGAGCCAATACCATGCTGTACGAAGCAGGTGTAACATCCGCACCCAGGCTGCATTCACTGGGCACAAAGCTGCAGAAAATCAAGGTCGTAATTTTAAAAAATTATGAATGTGTATTTAAGTATGAAAGAACAGCAGCAGTTATGGGATGTTCAGTTGTGCCTTTGTTGTTGTTTGAAGTGGCTACACAACCGTCAGTTTTCCCTTCTACAGTTCAGGGATCAGCAGCAGCTACTACCTCCTTTTCCCATCAAGTTCACACACAGGTTCATCACCAAGTGAATTGTCTTCCATAAAAAAAATCCATCCAGTTTTGCTTTACAACGAGAAGGTTTTCTTGATGCTAGATGCCACCCAGTGTTTTATGGGCATTATTATATTAACTGTATTTCCTGAAAGCTTATTGTTCTGCTTCCCTCGCTGTCTGAGGCTGTCTTACTGTTGCTGACAAACAAGATTTCATACTTCTCCATCATGGCCTTTATGGTGAAGTTTGAGTCTTCCGCACTGAAAGTGAGGTAACATCTCTTCTCTGAGAGGGTCAGACAGCCTGTTCAGGCTTTCTGACTGCCTGATCCTGTGTGATATACCCTCATTCCGCCTGTTCTGAGGAGTTTTCTGAGAGGCGGGATTGGTGAGGTGACCCGTACTTCGGGGATGGTTTCCTCTTCTTGAAGCAGTGTGCTGATGCACTGCTCAGCATTGGATGCATCAGTACAACACTCTCATATATAAAATATCAAAAATGCACTCTCTCTGCGCTTTGCAACCCTCCGTGCTCTCTCGGCAGCTTCTGTCAGCAGCTTGTGCTAGGAAGGTGCTTTGACTCTCCTTTCATGTGCTGAACCATTGTTGCGTGACTGAGCTGGCCCTAGGCTTCGACTGTGGAACAGGGGAAGGAAGAAAAATGATGACTCTTTCAAAACTGGACTGATGAACTTGTCAAAGAATATCAGTAATGTCTGAGTCAGCTATGCCTGCTCGAAAGCATACGAAGATGTGCTCCTGAACAGAATGATAGATGGCAAGCGGTTGAGGTTTTGTTGTTGTAACTGACCAGCCGGATGTGTAAAGTGACATCCTGTTGTTGTGAGACATGGCCATAATTCATGCATTAATGGTTGGATACCTCATCAGTTGATGGAATTTCTGCTTGGATCTTAATTACACGTGATGCAAGTTCCTCTCTAACCCTACAGGTTCACATTATAGAATTTCTGTTGCAGGTATCAGCCAGATTATCTGCCTAACACATTAGCATTTCCTTTCCTTAAAAAGGACTCGGGCATCCTTCTCATTAGCTGTTATTTCTCAGTGTTGCGGAAAGGCTGCTGTGTCAATGACTGTTAAAGCCAAGGCAATGCGGTAAGATAAATGCCAGTGAGGTATTCAGCCGTTTGCTTATGAATCAGGATTCATGTGAAGGAAACACTTTTCTATAATAAGGTTGCTCGTTGTGAGTACCACTGCCTTTTTATTGCTGGAGATGTTTTGAGCTTTGTGGCAGTCAGCTGGGATCACGAGAGGAGCAGTCACTCCACACAGCTGCTGCGTCAAGTTTGCGTACCTCTCAGCAGAGTTTTCAGATACACATTCTCTTGAATTCTTGGTGGGGAGGAGTGGAAGGCTTTTAACTTTCAGTGTGCCCTGCTGAGCACCATATGATTCAGTACCACCCGTTACAGGAGAGTTTACAAAAAGTGACTGAGAGTGTCAGAGATGACAAGCAGCAACTGCTGGTTATTTCAGGAGGAATCTTAATACACCATTGCAATCTACTTGCATTTGTCCTGAAAGCCAAAAGGAGGGTATTGGCTGCTTCTTTCAGCTTCTGCCTCCCCCACAGGTCTCTTCTTGCCCTCCCAGGACTCCCAGCTCTCCTGGGGACTGGACCCCACAGGGCACTAAACTGCCATTCTGGAAAGTACCTGCTTATGTGCTGGCTCCAGATCCTGCCCCTAGCAGCAGCTCTTCCTAAAACCACACTTTGCTTTTCCAAGCTGCACAGTTCCATTTCATACTGGATAAATTACTGGAGTTTCTCTTATTACAGTAGTGTAATTTCATTCATTAAGCAGCTGCAGCAGCACAGTGGCATTAGCTCTCCTGTTACATGATACCTGAGGGTCTAAACTACAACACATTGTTGTGTGTATTTGATGAGACCTTGGGCTACAGACCTCCAGCTGGCTAGTGTAGCATCTAACTGCTTAATAGTCCCACTTTCAATCTCCTCATTATTTCAGCTGCACATCTACAATAAATAGATTCTCCGTCCTTCAGAATTAGTAATTTCCTTTCTCTATAGACTTTGGTTATCACTTTGTATGCTGGTCATTATTTTGATCAAAACCAAGCCCAGGTGAGGTTCAGTCCTTGCTACAAAGCTGCTTTGACCAGTTTACTGAAGCTAAGCTGGCACACACTGAGGATTTAATTAACATTTAATGTTCTATCTAGATCAAAACGACGTCTGCACTATATGGCATCAGCTTGCACAGCTCTCCCCCTTTCTAGGTATGACTGCACTTATGTGCCAGTACTGACAACTGTGCTTCTGAAAGCTGGCAAAAAACCTACAAAAATGTACTACTTTGACTTTACATATGCTAGAGATGCTTCATACACCTGTAAGTTGTCTTGTTACAGAGCGTGAATCATGGAAAAACTGTATTTTTCTTGTCAGAACTGCTTCAAGACCTGACCCCATTGCAAAGTTTTTCTAGCCCAGCCAGGAGGAAGGCAGTGCATGCCTGGTGACTACCCTTTTCCATCTTTGTGGCAAATTCAACAATGCCAACATGAACATGAAAGAAGGGTTTATATTCATCAGTTCAGGGAAAGACGAAGTCCTGCTCTCCATTCTTCCTGTTGTCTCCCTGATTGCTTGCTCCTTTATGTAGATATATAGATGTATAATGCTGATTCGTTTATCTGATACTAATACTGCTAATTCTCCAAAATTCACATTGAGACCCCATTGTTTTAGGTACACAACAACTATGCAACAGATATCACCTGCTCCAAAAGTCATCTAGAAAAACATCTGGCCTGATTTCTTAATCTTAATGGTCATTCTGGGTAACTCATTCAGGATTATGTGATAGTGAACAGCCAGTTTCTTCAGCAGAATTGCCTATAAATGTCTAGTTGACATGGTAGCTATGTGATGCTTTAGGCCAATTAATTAGGATGGCTCGGTGGTGTTTTATGCTTTTAGTAACATACATCAGTAGTCATGCTGCAAAGGATAAATGGTGTTTATTTTAAGTTCTTTTGATCATTATAGATGCAACATTGAGATTTCTGCTGTGTATGACTTCTGAAAGTGTCATGAAATAGGCAAATTATTGAATGCACCAGCTCCGGGTGTTGTTTCAAGCCCTCATGATTCACATATTTCTATTGCTCCTGCCTGCATTTTCTCTATTCTTAACTGGGTTTACTCATGCCTTTTGGAATACTGTCATGCGTAAAACAAGGTGCTCATGCTGTGGCCAGCAATGAGGGAACCACAATGGGTTGGTGTGTCTTGCACGCTTCTCTTGAGCCTCTGCTGCTGGTCACCTTGGAGACAAGAAGCGTCCTGGACCAGCCCCACGGTTGCTTTAACCAAGTGGCAGCTCCTACATTTTCTGCTTCGTGTGTAATTAGTGGTGTTTCTCGAATAACCCATGGTTGTTCGGATGTGAGGCTTTTACTACAACCGATGGTGGCAACACATTCCCAAAGCTTCTATGTTCCTCCACGGATAATATTTAATATTTAATTTGGAAGTTTAGCAAACCATATTCCAGTTCACCAACAGTGGTGTGAGGAAAGTCCCAGAAGGGGAATAACTCTGCTAGCTTTTCCCACGGCTGCTACCACAAATACATACTCCAAGAGGACTGAGTGCATGTTTGCAGCCTTTTAACAGAGAATAATACTGAAATACCTCTAGAGATCATGGAACATCTGTAAAGCCATATTTATCTTGAGCCAGCCAGCCCTAATGTATTCTGAACTCTTCAGCTCTCCCCTTGGCCTGGGGCAATGACGGGAAATTGTGCTGGCTATTATGATTTTGTGAATTTTCAGTTAACACTATTGGCTCCAGGTGAAATTTTAGTTCTGCCCATAGTGCTTCTTTAGTATCAGCTTCCCATCTTATCCTACTTTAAAATGCCCTTTTAAATGTTAGTTTTGTTGTTGGTAAACTACCAAGAATTGCCACAGTGTTGGAGTACATATGTGCCCTTAGTGTTCATACCACAAAAGACAATGCTCCCACTTTCAGTTATTCACCAATACTCTTTTCCCTCTTAATAGTACCATCCTCTTCATACTCATCAGCAGACAAAATTATTTCTTAGTAGAAATAGATTTAGTAGATATCTTTAGGTTTCCTGGCCTGTAAAAAGCAGGTTTACCTTCATGCTTCTTGCTCCTATTTCATGCCAGCACCTGCTACTAGGTAGAAGAAGTCCAGTGAACCCCAGAACCGTCATTGCCTGAGCTCTTAGAGAATGAACTGGTGCCTAAAAAGATGCAGAGTCCAGAATCCGGTGTCTTAATAAGCAAGGCGTTTACCTCCAAGCCTATACCTAGTGGCGGCGGCG
>NW_010418014.1:82267-91126 GCF_000710305.1 Buceros rhinoceros silvestris | reverse complement strand
GTGTCTTAATAAGAAGGGCTTTTACCCCCAAGCCTATACCTAGTGGCGGCGGCGTTAGGTTTTCTCTCTTCTGCTTGGTTACCTGATCCCAGAAAGCCTGTAGGAACAAATATCTCTGCAGTCTGTGTCAGTTTAGATTTAAATGGGATCAGCGTGTTCAAACATTATTGATGAGAAACGGAGAAAGAAACACACTCCTTGACTTCCTTATTCTCTTCTTATTGTCTTCTAAAGACAAGGCTAGAAGTTCAGCTTCAGTTGGATCCGCTTGCTCCGTGGGTGGTAATGACAATTTGCATTGTGTCTTTTTTATTTTACTATCTCAGGCAAATCTCATGCTTTAGGAAATCAACTTTATAGGAATCGCGAATAATAAGTAGGTAATTCATTTTTCATATCTATCTGCTGGGGGAAAAAATGTCACAGCGTGGGTAGGTGGCTGGACCAACTTTTTGTAATGAGCTGATGAAGGGGGAGGAAAAAAAAGGGAAAGCTCATGCACCCTAACTGATTCCTCTGCCTTAAACAATGAACGATACTTCTTTTAAGATTATTCAACTTTAAGTAAGTCTTGTCGATATTATTACCATGCCCAAGATTATCCAGGAGGATAAATTATTCGTGCAAATTACACGTTTATACATGATATACAGAGATATATGCAGATTTCTTTAATTTCACTAACACTGTGGTAATTTGAAAATGAGATTTTTTTTTCTTCTGAAAACCTTTCTTTGCAGTGCTCTAAGTAGTTTCATACTAGATAAAATAAGATAAACAGTGAAAAAAGGACCTGACTGTGGAGCTTACAAAGCAAAGGAATAGGATTGTTTTAGAATGATAGGATAGAACATAATAAAATGGAATATTTCGGTTGGAAGGGCCCTACAATGATCATCTAGTCCAACTGCCTGTTTTGAAGCAGGTCTGTTTGAGAGGAACCGGATTTAATCCCAGAAGCTGGCACACTACAGTGCTAGCTCACTGTTAAGGGTCTCAGAGGTAGCTTAAATCTGAGAGTACTGTGGATCAGAAATCAATTTTGAAAATTTCATGCATGAAGACAGAAGGATCTAATAAAATTCCACGTTTGAGAGAAGGCTCTGGCTTCTTGGTGTGCTCATGTCCTTCGGCATTACAGAGGTGCAAGCGTTTCTCCCAGGACCCAGGCTGCCATTTCAGGAAAGGTGATTACCTAAGTTGAGGCTGGGAGATGAGACAACTTAAATTAAGTACTTGTGTGCTAGAAACACCACAGTCATCTTTACCTTAACATTTTAAAGGGCTGGGAGTGTAGACATCTATTTTGGAAACACTGCAGCGTTCAGAGCTTTCTTACATGGTTCTCGACACAGTGTGTTTCTTGCAGTAACCCATGGCAGTAATATACAGCATTGTGCCTGCCACCAAGGGAAAAACTGTGTGTAATCTAGTGGGCAGGCAGGTGGAGAGAAACTGAGGCATCAGCAAAACCACCAACTACTTGCATTTTAGTTGTAATTTACTCTTTAAAGTAAATTGTATGACCAGTGATCTCCTGAAATAAGATGACATCTGAAGTTTATCAGATCTAACCATGGAGCTGAGGCTGGATCAAAATCAAGGCACCAAAAATAAATCCTTTCATGTTTTATGAAAATGTGCATTCATATTCCTAGATATGACTTCAGCTATTATGATTTTCATCCAGGGTTAAACCAGACCGATCTGCAAAAATCTCTTTAGGCAACAAGCCTAAATACTTCAGATGAGCTTGTAATTTGGTAACTGGAAAGCTGTGTTATGTCATTTATAGGCTAAGCATGTTAGAGAAAAGAGGAGGCTCAAAATGACAGAAGCAGCATATAGAACTGGTACCAACCTTACCTTCCATTTCTGTTACTCCTATGATCAAAGATTACATAAAGATCAAGGGTTACATAAAGAACCTTTTTCCAAAGTGCCAGCCAAATAAACGTTACTATGATAGGTAGAGGTTCAAACGCCACAGAGCTGAAACACAATGAAAATAAATAGAACTCCTTCGGAATGGAAAAATCCTCTTGATCGTAACTGGTAAATAAAATTAACTTCCTAAGAAGGTGCAAACACATTGCCATGATGTAGCTCACCCCCGGCGAGGCGCGTGTGCCAGCTAGTGTCCGTGACTGCATTCCACCACAGCAGCACCACCCATTGCAGGTTGGCTTCAGGGGGCGGGAAGACCTGCAGCCACATCGCCCACGGCATAGCCACAGCAAGGGTGGTGCTGCTGGCTGCTGGGTTTGTTCAGTGACTGCTGTCGCTCTGTGATGGATAGGATGCCCACATGATTCAGAGCCTGCGTCGGACAAGGGAATAGCTGACACTTGCCTGGGTCCGCTGTTACTTGGTCCTCACCCCACTCAGGACTAACATAAATTTGGTCACAGACTGCGCAGGACTCAGTCTGAAAAATGATTGGAAACCTCAAACCCTTTGTTTCCAGGCAGTTCTTTGCCCTGGCTCACCGTGCAGCCCCACAGGCACCAGTGCTGGCAGGAACATGTGGCCAGCAGCTGGAGAGCTCAGGAGCTGCTTGCAGCAGTGGTTTGGGGCCTTTACACCAGCAGCATGTCTGGGGGGGATGTGCTTTTCCCTCTGTGGGAGCAGAAGCAGAAGGGAGCTCTGGATAAGATCAAATCCGATGTTCTGAGGGGCAAAAGGAACGGATGTTATCTAGTCTCCAAAAGGCTTATGGAAAATACTTCAAGCAGTCAACCGTAAGGTGACCGGAGTATATTCAGGTGTTTTGTGAAGCCAGTCTGGGGGAGCATTCCTGTAAGAGAACATTTTCTCTACTGCATAAATAATTAATCAGTGGTGGTGTTTTGCCTTCAGGCAACAGTATTACCATGAAGTAGTTGTCAGTAATACAAGCAGATATGAGGAAATAAGAAACCGTTTTGGGTCGAGGATTTCAAGTCACACAGAAGAGGGACAGCTCTTTTGAGGTTTGTGGAGAGTGGAAAGCAGCCTTCAACAGACTTTTAAGTCCCCTGAACCAGCAAGGTTTTATTGCTGAGGCGTGGGAGCCGCTTGGCGTGGCAATACAGAGAAGATCGGTGTTAACCGTGCATGCTGTTATCCATCCCCTGGTCCTGCAGCAGGCCTGGGTGACTGCAAAGACTGCAGAGGAGCAATGTTGCTGCACCTGCAAGAGTCTCTCCCATGGGTCAGTATGGAAAAGAAGCAACTATCCTGTAACTGAGCTTTGTAACCGAGACGCTCTTTCAAAGAAAGTGATAATAAGTAAATTCTGGTGTAATCTTCATTCTCTGTAAGACTTTTGCTTCTTTACCATGTAGCACTGGGCCTTGGTGCTCCTGTTAGAGGCAGGGGAGGACCAGCGTGCCCGGCAGCCCTCCCTCTCCACGCTGTGGAGACAGCCCCTTGCAAGCCTCCTGCACACATTTAGATCTCTTCCGCTGAGCTCTGTAAAGCAGAAGGAGAGCAGAGCTCCTTTGATGATCTTGATCTAAATAGCACAATGTCATCTGAATTAAACGTGGGAGACTGCAGTGGATGAAAGAGAAGCAATGTGCTTCTTTTCTGGTCTAGAAGTGCCCTTATTCTACCTGTGTCCCAAGCCCATACGCAAATAATTGAGAATTTGCCATCTTAATGGCTGTTGGTGGGTTGTGGCTTTTTTTTTTATAATTATACCTCTGCAGCTGTGTAGGTGAATGTGAAAATGGTTTTGAACACGTATATATGCACTTTTGGTAGACACTGCACAGCTAAAGCCTCTTTTAATTTTCTCTCTTTAATTTATTTTTAATTTTGTAACCCTCCAGAGGTAAATCCTTATTATAGGATGTAAAATCATCTCTTCTACAAAGCAGCTTATTTGTTGATTTTTAATTTGAGCCAGCAGAGGCAAAGCTACAGCTTTTTTCCAAACATTAAGAGCTCCTCTGTATATCTAACTGTCAACTGTGTGTCTCACTGCAAAATCAGTAAAAAACATAAAACCTAAACCTATCCTTCTGGAAAGGGCAAAGAGAGAGGATTTGTATTTCTCTGTGTTAACAGTATGCTAGACTTCTGAATCTTAAAACGTTCTTGCATAAATCATTCTTTAAAAGCAATCTGCTTTTGAATCGACATTGCATTTGGATTAGACTCAATAGGAGGGGTTACATTTTCAAAAGCTTGAGTGCTGACCGACGTTAGGGGCTTGTTTTTTGAAAGGGGCTCTCCGTCAAAAGCTGGCAGTTTCCAAAGATGACATTACTCCGTGCACTCACATAAATGCTTGTTCGTGGACATCAATATGTGCTTTGGCTTGCTGGAAATGTTGCTAACCTGCACACTTTATCGTTTGGTATTTGTTTATGTGACTGGCTGGAAGCCTTAGTCACAATCCCGTTGAGATAATAACAGAAACACACAATCTAACATCATCTCTCTTTCTTTTACATTCAGTGGGAGAGATGTTTATTTGCAAAATACTGGTTTTCTCATCCTAAACAATTCATTTGGAATATGTTAGGTGAAAAAAACTTTTAAAATCCTTCACCAGCTATTTTAGGTGTAGACATCTGGCCTACAATGCTTACACCTCAAAAGACCTGAATAATTCGTTTGCTTAAGTGGAGTCAAGGCTTCCCACTTAGCTCCCTAACTCCCATTTCCTTCTCCTTGCTATCTGAATCCACTGAGGATGCCATCTGCGATTGCTCTCCAGAGGTCCTGTCCTATGGGCAGCCCACGACTTCTCCAGCCTGTCTTCCACTCTTGTCTTCTACTGGGTCGCTCTTGGAAAAGTGCAACGTTTGAATATAGTGGCTTTATTTCTGCCCCATGTCAAAACCAGGACTCCACCTGCTTCTTCTGTGATTTATCCATAGCGTTGGACTCACACTGCAGATGATCATCTTCTTTCTTCTGCCCTTATCCCCAGAAAGTCTCCCATTTTAGAGGCGTTTCATTCCCTTCTGTGAATTGTGATGAGAACACCAAAGAAATAGAGAGCAGTGAATAAATAACAGTCCCCAGATGAACAGTGTTAAATGAGCATTGATTTTTGCTCAGATACACTCTCAAATGGGTTCCATCAATTTTGTTAATGCTTGTAGATCCGCACAACTGATAATGTTAATAATGATCAATAATAATAATGTGGGCAGAGGGACGCTGGTCAGAAGCCAGAGACACTAAGGAAGAGAAGATGCAGCAAGTGGAAGTGAAGACAAGTACGTACCAGAGAAAGATTCAGCTCCTGCACAAGAATTTTTTTTCAGGAACAAATTCTCCATTTTATTTCTGTCGCGTTGAACACCTGTACATCTCTCCAGTTTCTGCTGGGCAAGACAAAGATGCTTGCTGTGAAGCAGAGCTGTGCAGTGCCCGCATAAATTCATTTTGGCGTTGCCTTTCGCTCTGCCCAGCCTTCTCAGCTGAAACTGATCTTTTGGAGCTCGAAATATCTCAGAACTGTGTATCAAAGATAAAATACCACTTCCCAAATATTTTTTCTCATTTCTGTCATTAGCAAAGAAAGGATTGAGAAAGCAAAAGAGAGAATCATGTATGTCAGTTAAAATTGTACAATGTTTAATTTCTACCTGTGGAAACTCTGACTTTACCTGTTAGCCAGAAGTCATAGCCATACTTTTTTTTTTTAAAGCTAACTTATTTGGCCACGTCTGAGCAGTACAGTGATCTGTAACTGGAAAGTGAAGCTGGAGAAAGAATGCAAACCAAAGGCACCAAAAGAGTTCTTGAGGTGTGTCCATAGTCCTTGCTTAGGCAACCTAACGCCAGTGCAGTTTTTGAGCCTGCTGCTTCTTTCTGCTTTGTAGGTACCACCAAGGTCCTACTGTAACAAAAACAGGCTCAGGTGGGATTTTCACTGCTGGAACAGAGACTGCAGTTTGATGTCTTTGAGTTTTAATCTTTCTCATTGCAATTAAAATGAGAAATCACTCTGAAATGTTAACCATGACATTCGATTGCATCAATGTGTTCTGTTGGTGGTTTAAAGGTATTACCTGGGCAGCATAAAAACATAAAGACATAATTTCAGTACCTCTGTTTCAGTAGGAATTATGACATCTAATCTCAAATGCTTTTTTCGAAAATACCTCCTGAAATGTATTAAATATTCCTCTTCCTGGATACTCAGATCATCGTAACAAATCATAAATGTAGTCATAATTCATGTCTGAAGAGTGTGATTTGCTTTTTCATGAGTTCTGTGAGTCGGTGGTAACAGGAAGGTGTGGTATGGGTGAATGCAGTGACTCCTTATTTAGAGTCTTAGAATAATTAGCCTACTGACCACCTTGTTTGTGCTCTTTCTGTGCTGCTTACTGAGAGAAAGAAAGAGAAAAATGAAGGGAGGGAAGGAAGAAAAGGAAGGACAGCTTTTTATAATTTACAGTTTTGCATTCAGTGTCATTATCACTGTAACAAATAATTAGGTTGTTGCCTAATAATATCACACTGGAAGTGTGTATGTGTGAGCATCTGTTAATGAACAAATGTCGAATGATTCAGATGCTTTGTTCAGGTAAATTCTAATTCAAGTCGCTATTTCAAGTTACTCAATGGGGCCAAGATTTAACGTCTAAGATTTCTAAATCAACTTGTGAAGTAATTATCTGTTTTTCTGTGATTGCGTTTTATAAGCTCTGAGATACTCCCGTGCTAAAGAGAGCCTGCCGTTTCTGATGGTATGGCAACCCATGTATCACCAGGTCTCTTTGAACCAGAAAGCAAACACACTTGTGATGAAGGAAAACAATTAGGGAGAATTGCGAAGCCTGAGCAAGTTTTGGTGGCAATTGACAATAATGTTCCTTTTATTCTGTATTTTCCTCCACTCACTTTGATGATTGCAGCCATTTACAAAGGCTGCAGCCGCATGAACAAATCTCAGAATAATGGGTTTATTTTTAAAAACTTTCAAGACAGTTCAAATTCCATCTATGGTACTTTGGCAGTACAGGTCAAACCCACTTAGACCCCTATTTAGGCTACAGACTCTTGAAGGTCTGCAGTGACGCTGTGTTCAGTCACAGTCAGTATGTCCGTCCCCTTTCGTAGTGGGGTCCCGTAATGTCTGTAGCTTACCGTAATGCAAACAAGTAACAGGTTTGCCCACCCTCACTAATGAGCCAGATTTTTTTGAACGGAGAACAATAATCCCTAGCCTAGCGTGAGGAATGCTTTGACCTTTTGAAATTTGGGGGTTTGATATGCAGGCCACATTGTACTGTTGGTCTTCACATGGTGAAAATTAAGCCTCTTTACTGGGCTGCCATAGAAGGTAGCAAACCTGCCTGCTTCAGAAATCAATCCTGGGAGCAGAGCAACCTGACACGCAAATCTCTTTGTCTCGGCGCAGCCCTTCTCTCAACAGGTCTAGTATTTTGAACCTCTCAGGTCGTAATAACCGTCCTTGGAACAGGATCTGCTCAAGAGTGACGATCCTCTTACTCTCTTGCTCTAATATTCCATCGCATTTGCAAATACTGGTAGTCCCCCGCTCTGACAATACCAGGTGTGATACAATATTTATCAGTATGTATGGAAAGTATAAAAACATGTAATAAACAACTCTATTCTTCAGCATTTTATACAACGTGTATATATAAAAGGAAAACTAAGAACATATTTACAGTCTGCCCAAGCTGTACTTGTTTTTTCCAGCGTTGTTTACATCTTAAGTGAAGTGACAATCTGGTCTTCACACCTTACTTTGCTAAGCTGGCTTTTTTAACATCTGCAAGACAAATTAGGGTCTGTTGGTTTTCACCTCCTTGCAATACCTCTTTATATGTGGTGCTTTTCAACTGTGTATGGTAAATACAAGAGACCTAGATGATTTGTCTTGACAGGCAGGTATTTTGTGCATGTAAACTTAACTCTTTTACATAATCCTTCTTGTTTATTACCACAGGAGAAGAAAACTTGCTGGCAATTTTGAAAAGAAGATGGTGGAAGTACATGATCCTGGGGATAATAGACATAGAAGCCAATTACCTGGTAGTCAAAGCTTATCAATACACCACTCTTACTAGTGTGCAGGTAAGGACTCAAAGGATTTTCCCTTTTGAGGTAAGATAAGAGGCTCAATGGGATCAATGGTGCAATGTCCATTAGCTTCAGTGCACTAATAGCTAGTTGCTGCCTGTGTGTTCTGTGCACTTTGTCATGCTGACTTACAAGACATGGTTTTCCATATTGGACTATTTTTTATTACTCAGTATTTTCCAAACTGTACTAAACCATATTGGCTTTCATTTTATTTTCCTGTGCTAAACTGTTCATTATTGCATTTTTGGCATTATTTGCCTAATATGATCCTTTAAGGAAATATTTTCAGGTTTTTCATGTTTTCATGTTTTTCTCACTTTATACTGTACTTGGAAAAAAGTACAAGCACGTTTTTTAGGATCCTGTGATTCGATCTGAGTGCAAAAGTTGTGTGTTGGGTTGACATTGGCTGGATGCCAGGTGCTCACCAAAGCCTCTCTATCACTTCCCCTCCTCAGCTGGACAGAGGACAGAAAATATAACCAAAGGCTCATGGGTTGAGATAAGGACAGGGAGATCACTCAGCAATTACTGTCACGGGCAAAACAGACTCACCTTGGGGAAATTAGTTTAATTTTGTGCCAGTCAAAAGCAGATTAGGATAATGAGAAATAAAACCAGATCTTAAAACACCTTGCCCCACCCCTCTGTTCTTCCCAGGTTTAAATTTACGCCCAGTTTTCTCTATCTCCTTCCCCCCAGTGGCACAGGCAGGTGGAGAAAGGGGGTTGCAGTTCAGTTCATCACACATTGTCTCTGCCACTCCTTCCTCCTGAGGGGGAGGACTCCTCACAC
>NW_010418014.1:72240-82111 GCF_000710305.1 Buceros rhinoceros silvestris | reverse complement strand
TTTCCCTGCTACAGCATGGGGTACCTCCCAAGGGAGACAGTCCTCCATGAACTTCTTTAACGTGAGTCCTTCCCATGGGCTGCAGTTCTTCACAAACTGCTCCAGAGTGGGTCCCTTCCATAGGGTGCAGTCCTTTGGGAACAGACTGCTCCAGCATGGGCTTCCCATGAGGTCACAGCATTCTTTGGGCAATGACCTGCTCTGGCGTGGGGTCCTGCAGTTGGACATCTGCTCCACTGTTAACCATCATGGGCTGCAGGGGCACAGCCTGCCTCGCCATAGTCTTCACCACAGGCTGCAGGGGAATCTCTGCTCTGGCACCTGGAGCACCTCCTCCCCGTCCTGCTTCACTGACTTCGGTGTCTGGAGAGTTGTGTCTCTCATATTCTCTCTCCTTTCTCCTGGCTTCAGTAGTGCAAGGGTTTTTTCCCCTTCTTAAATATGTTGTCACAGGGGCGCTACCACTGTCACTGATGGATGTGGCCTTGGCCTTCGCTGTGCGCATCTTGGAGCCAGCTGGCATTGGTTCTATCAGATCTGGGGGAGGCTTCCAGCAGCTTCTCATAGAAGCCAGCTTTGTAGATCCCCCTGCTACCAAAACCTTAACCACACAAACCCAATGCGGCATTGTTAGGATTCCATAACTAGATCTGACTGCAAAAATTGGCATTAAGTAAAATGACTGTAGCTATGATGAAGTGCTCCTTTAATGCAAGCCGTTAGATGCGTTGTGTTATATAACAGTTGTTTAACTGCGGCTATCAAAAGTGTACTCTCCCTTAAAAAAATCATACGTGCGGTGAACCAAAGCCAGGGTAGCAATTTCTCCGAAGATCCAACATGTATATTTTAAATGCAAACACAAAAGAATCAGGCTTCTTCCCATTTAAGTGGAGAATTGAATAACAGAAACATTTTTAAGAGACTAAAAATGGTCTGTCTTGGGAAATCGTTGCATACTTCATTGCTACTTGTTCTAAAACAAACCTACTCCCTTTTTACGTTATCTCTAAATAACTGGGCATCTCTAGGTGGTATTCAGTGTATTTTACACCTTATTTGCCTGAAGTTTGCATTAATGCCAGTAAAATAGAGGAGCACCGGTTGACGTTACGCAGAATCAGAGCTAATTAGAAATACATATCTTCCGTGGCTGAAAAGTTACGCTGGAAAATACTGAGCTTGAATAAGAAGCAAAACCAGAAGAAAACGATGAGTTCAAGGAATCTGAATATCAGGTTTATGCTAAATATTCACTAATGCCTCTGCTATCAGAATCTTCGTTTCAGAATTCTTGTAAACATGCCCAGACAATGTAATGCTGCTTTTAACACTTCTTCACATCATATTACTCAGAGTAAAACACAAATCCACGTAAACCTCACACTGTCCAATTTTATAGCTACTAAAAACCTCAAAGAGAAAAGCAAAAGCTGAATTGCTTCTTTTGCATGTTCACTCATAGCAAGTAGGAAGAGCAGACTGAGCAGGACGATCCAGGTCATCTCCCACGGCCACCAGCAAGCACGTATCAGAGATTCGTCTGGCCAGGCCAATGAGACACCGATTCCAGAAGATGCAGACCCTGCCGCTCTTCTGCAATGAGCATGGCTTCTTCGTGTAAGAGCTCGCAAACTGCAGTGTGAGGAGGAAGCAGGCAGGAGAGTTCAAGGGCATTGCCTGTGTCTCGGCAGGGAATTTCTTAGCTGAAATGAGCCTTTCTTTCTCATGAGAGACAGAGGAAGAGTGGAACAGCAGAGCTGTCATAGGGCACAGCCAGTGTCATGTCCGTTTTGGATCTCTTCTACATAAACATTACAACAGATTTCGTGTCTCTTTCCCATGTAGCTTGAAAGAAGGAAGCACAAAGACCATCAAGGTTTTTTCTGGGAGCAGAATGAGTGTAGTGTCTTTTTTTCCCATAGCTGTCCTGGATTGCTTGGCTACATGCAGAGTGACTGGGAATACCTGTTCCATTTTAAATTCACTTCATGCCTTAATTTGAACGAGCCTCTAAGTGTAGACAAGCCCCAAGATACAGTGAGAATGAGACAAGGATGAGGTAATGTGTTAAGGTATTGAATCAAATGACACATTTTATGAAATGTGGCCAAGCAACATCCTATTCCATTAAAAGGTGAAAGAGAAGAAGCTCAGGGGATTATTTAGCCTCAAACAGCGTTGGTCAGAGTACGTAATGGTACGAAATGAAGACTGAAGAAATGGAAATTAAAAGATGAAAAAAAAGCTTTTGCTAGAATCTGATTTCTGAAGAAGCAAACAAGGTCACTCTCTCAAGAGCACCTTCCAAAAGGTCTGGTGCTGCAGGAGCACTGCCTGTGAGGCCAGAAATGCTCAGTGGCATGTAACAAGAAGTGTTCAAATCCTTTCAGAACCGAGACCTGAGAAGCCATTGCTACCTACTGCAAATCAGCACGGCTTCTACTGGAGGCTGTGCCTACGTGTACATTGAGAATCAAGCCTCTCAAGTCATTTCCAGGGGATTTTATTCTCAACAGTCTTTACACCGAGGCTTTTTTGATGAGGAGAATATAAGGGGGATTGAAATTGCCCCTTCAGTAAATGAGAAATCTTGCAGTATTTTTGTAGCAATGGTGGTACATGCACCATTTAAGCAGGAAATCAGTTTTACAGCGTATCCTCTTTTTCCACATGATATCTCTGCTCTGTCGTGCAAAACTAACATGCGAGTGTGCTGGGCTTGTGGTGCTTTTAAGCAAAAAACATTAAGCTGCTCCCAGCAAAAAGCCAAAGTTTAACTGTAGAAAACATATCTTTATTGCAATTGATTTGCAGTTCTGCTTTCACCATAAAACTTCAAGCACTCAACAGCTTTGTTTACCAAGTAGCTTTAAACACTTAGGACTGTCAAAGTTTCCAGTTTAATCTCCATCTTTTTTTATAACTGACATTATCTCATCGTGGCTCCAGGAGAAGACTGAAAATGGTGCCCTGCTTTTGCCCACTATTTCACATCTAAGTCTTTCCTACACTTTCATTTAAAATTCTCTTTTGGTTTTGGTCTGGGAAAACGGGATTTTCTAATAAACCTTCCTGTGCGTCTTCCACTGGATGCCTTCAGAACCACAGTGAACGAGGACACACTGGCATACATCAGAGATGAATATGGTACCTAACCTTTGCTTTGGACATGCTTCTGATAATTTCAAATCCTCAAGTGGTCTGTAATTACTGACCGAGAATGTGGCACTTGGCTCCATCATAAGATGAAATCAAACTACTGTGAAGTCTAGAAATGCGTAATTTTCCCTTAAAAAAAACAAACCCAAAAAACTAAAAGACCTTCCATATAAACTAGAGGATATTACTAAAATAGATTGAAGATCAATACCCCGTTTATGTTTCAGACATCAAGGAGTAGATCAATTGCTAAGGACAAAATCGAAGGTACCCTTTAGGCACCTGCAGTGCAATGCAGGCACAAGTAGATCGAATAGAACAACCCAGGAAACCCACTCTTAATCATCCATATATCTCAAATGTCATAGGCATCCAACATCCCCTGGTCTATGCACATTAGCCTGCTGCTGAGTGCACAACCTTGGGACATGAAAATGTGTGTTTGAACCTCCCAGGTTGCTCTTCTTTGGTAGCTCTAAGTTCTGGGTTTTTGCATGCCCGGAATGCTTCTGTATTGATGGAGACAGATGCCTAAATACCTGCTTCCATTTCAAAATTCAACAGCTGAGTATTCCTACATCAGTGTACCCCGAGGAACTCAAGTTTGTTTGATATGATCTTGAGCATGCCCCAAGTGCTTACAGAAAGCCTGGAATGCTTTCCAAATTGCAAGGGTAGAGCCACATTTTACATAAAGTCATAGCTGTTAAAACAGTAGGCCACAGAAGGGGCTTGAGTTAACCCCATCTTAGCTGGGGGGATTGAAACGCAAGCTTCCCACAGCCAAGAAAATGCTCGGGCTAGTAAGTGGAGACTGTTTCCTAGAGGGTGCATTTGAAAATCGAGTATATGCCAGGTAAAAGGCTCAGTAGTTTGTCAATGGATCAATTTGATCCAAACCCATGTATTTCAACAGGTGACAGAAGTGACAGAGATCAGTCACACATAATGCTCTCAGACACACATGCCCTGATTCCCAGATGGCCATGAACTTGCAGAATGATCTTTAGTTTCTCTGTGATGCATTATTCTAACTTGCAGTAGGTTTTGCAGCCTCTTGCATGTCAGCTGTAGCAGGTGCAGAAAGCGCCTTCAACACTCCCATGTACACTAACACCAGACCTCATGGACTTTTTAAAAAAACTCTACACTTAACTTCCAGGACTGCCTGTGGAAATGCTTTCCATATTTATCCTAATGGTTTCTAAAACAACCCTGGTGTAGACCTGGGGAGGGCTTAATAACTAGGCAAGAAGGGTGTTTTAGCTACTACTAGGGACGCCTTTTACACAGCAGATAAAATTAGTTCCCCCACAGGGAAGAACTGAGAAAGATTCTGAAGTTCTTGCAGTGATTTAGGTCCATATATTTAATTTGTATGAAACTACATTTTGACTTCAGCTTCCCTGTACTGCATTTACAGCATACCACACGTGGACGTCCTACCAAGTCCATAATGTCTCCACTAAGCCTGTTATGATATATTAACACCTGTAACCTTCGCTGCTGTGTACTTCCTCATCATACCAAGCTGTGATATAAGGCACACTGCCCTTTTCCATCTCCCGCACTAGCCCCACGTCAATTAGCTCTCCTTTCTGCAATACATTGTTCTATCCACCTGCATGTTACGCCGTTGTGTTCCTCTAGAGGTGATGTTATGCTTTTTCTGCATTATGACATCACATAGAAATCTGGGCTATTTCTGCAATGCCTTGCATAGTGGTACTATAGAATATGCATACGATGTCATGGGAAATGAGGTACTGCCGAAGAAAGAGCTACGTTTCCCAATAGTGATTTAGCTGGTCATTTATTCCTTGGGCAATCAAGCCTTTGATTGGCACGATGAAAACAAAAGTAGTAGAAGCTGGGATTTATAGACACCGGGAGACAGACAATAAAACTACAATGCTGGTGTTCTCAGCTACTCGCAGATCACTCTCAGACTCAGCAGTATATCATACTTCCAATTACCTCTAGCAGTTTTCATACCTCAACAACTGCCACCAGAAAAAGAAAGGAGTCAGCAGTAAGTGCTTGTTATAGGATTGCTGGATGGCAATAGGCTTTGCTTTGTTCTTGGTCCCTATGGACTCGCTGTATGTTGAGGCAGGAGGTTTGAGAGGATTTTGAAGTGAGTCTGGGAGGTGAGGAGCAGCAGATGTGCAATACTGAAGTTGTTGATCCACCTTGTCCAGTGCCCACTAACATGAGATATCTCAAAAACAAAGATAAATTCCACTCCTTCCCTTCCCCCCTCCATCTTGTGCACGTAAGATTAACCCTACTTTCCTGTTTCGCTTCAGGGCAGTGAGGGAATACTGCATTCTTAATAAGGTTTGCAGATGGACGTTGTACAGAAGTGTTGCACACCATACATTTGTACTGGGGGAGTCCGTGGGGTGTATCTGGCATCTGATTTATTATCGCACTTGGAGTTGCTGTTTTGTCTTTTAACTGTGTTACATACCTGTCGTTCACAAACCAGCCCCTACTGTATCCTCAGTCTCTGTACGTGGTTTTGGAGTCAACTGAGCTCTCAGTACGCAGAGCTCCTGCCTCTAATGGCAAAATTCACCCTGAGCCAAACTTTTTAATAATATAAATATGCAAAATCCCATTAAAGTCAGTGGGGCTGTGCCCATTACAACAGCAGAAAAACAAAACAGAGTATTTTTTTTTGTGCAGAAACATGCGACTGCTTGGCAGAGCTGTCTGCTATCTTGAAGTGATCTTTTCCTGACAGTGGTCTGTAAAGTCAGAGGAGGAAGGCAATTAAAGGAAAGGCTAGTGGTCATTTTGTTGGTAACTCTTCCTGGTATTCAAGCAGATCTTGCTTTAGCACAGCTGGAGTGCATGTAATGAGAGGAGAGGATGAAGGGGTGTGTCCTGGGGTTGTTTTTTTTAGAAAAGAGTCAAGGTGTGATTACTTGTGTTGGTAGTAAAGTGTGTCTGGGTCTAGCGAGTCTGAGAGCAGAGGAACCATGGGTTGGATGTGACCACCTCCTTTTATTTAACATAACTTCAGGAAGTCACTGAATTCCTTCTGCATACACAGAAAACTGGACCTGTGATAATCTTCATCTTGGGTGTTGGTGTGTGCAAGTCAGATGTAGGAGAAGGTCCTTCATTAGTGAAAATGTTGAGGGAGTTTCTGTGTCCACAAGGAAAACAAGAAAATCCTGAGAACAGATTAAAGAAACTGATGGGAACAGTTATAGAAGCATCAGTCTTATCGCCCCAAGAAAAGAAAATAGAGATCTTGTGGGCAAAATGCTGATTTAAAGAGGCTTCAGACTGGGAGAAGTCTTCTGGCTTTTATTTCTTCCATGTCATGGAAATTAAACGTTTTTACATTTTATTTCGAAAAATGACACTGCTAACTGATTTTTTCACCAATCTCCCTACCCAGAGTGCCCAGACGAAAAAAAAAATGTTTTTAAATTAATTCCATGAGCATATAAAAACCATGCAAGAGAAGTGATCTAATTGTGATGAGGTAGCAGGTCGAACCACAATAGGTAAAAACAATGCTCCTTTACTATTTGAATTGGTTGAAATAAGCCTGTCAGAAAGGCTGCCAGCATCCACACCTTCCTTGCAGGAGGTTTGGGTCGCAGGGTAGTGTGGCAGCCGCACAGTTCCCCTGGCAGCTGGCAGCCAGCCCTGTGACAGTTCACATCTCGGCTGCTTTTGTACGGTTGAATCCAGTGTGTGGTATTGAGAAGGTGGTGGGATAGAAGGAGCCCTCGATGGCCTGGAAAAAGTTGCTTCCTTTGAAAAAACAAAACAAATGTCAGAAGGTGTGTGTCTGTTACTGGATATAGCACGTGCTGTTGTGTTAAACTTGCCAGACCCCACGCTGAAATTCAGTAGCCATCACATGAACTTGACCAGTCAACACTGGATGGCTAGGATGCTTATTTTACTGATCCCTCTGCTCTAGAGAGCAGGCTGAGGGTGCAGCTGATTCTCTGCGTGGTTTGCTGGAGGGCAGCACTAATGAGAAAGCTCTACTGTGGGGAAAAAAAAAAAAAAGGGCTTATAACTAGGGGAGAAAAAAATGCCATGAATGTTTAAAAAGGGAGATTCAGCTCAGCTGTTCCCATAGGGAGTTTGCTGACCAGGTTTTTTCTTTCTGATATCACTGCAGATCAGCAGTTCACCCTCTGTGTTACAGACCTTTCTTCTAGAGCTTGCCAGCTGGCCTGTGCAGTGCCTAACAGTACGTTCTTGCTATAGATGCTCCAACACATGCTGAATTTGTGAGATCAGAGACTGGATATTTATTGTTAGCAAGAGGTATTTGTGTGTGATTCACAAGTATGATAAAATCAGCGTAACTGCACAAAGTAATAAGAGAAGATACATTTCAACGTTGTGTATCATCAACAGGCTTAGATGCTGGGTGATATCTTTTGGAGTCAAATAATCATCTTCAATTGCTACCACAACACAGCAGTTGTACAATAGAAAGGAGTTTCTGTAGGACAGTGTATCAGCAGACTGTGTATTTTTGTATCCTGCCCTCTAAAGCAGCCCAGTTCAGAGCTCTGACTGAAGAAAAACCGCAGACAAACCCAGCAGCATCCAAGAACATGGTCTGCCACATAGTCCTATCAGTTTTATTGTCTTCCCATGGCAAAATAAGAAATATGGGGTTTTTTAGTTTGGTGAGATCCGATAACTTCTGTGATTAACAGGAATGGTGATTAAAATCAAGTCACTCGTAATGTAACATAATGACAGGGTATAAGCAGTGCCGTTTGAATAAGCATTAAAAAGAAGGAAAATATCAAAGATGGTTCTTAGGGAAATACTGGTAAACAGCTGACCTTTATACACTCTAAATGAAATTCAAGCTAACCATAATATATCTTTGTTATTGTAAAAGCTTTATAGACAGAAAAATGACAATTAGGTCAAATTTTTTTTTCTTAACAGCTGAAATAGCTAATAACAAACAAAAGAATGAGAAAAAAAGAAAAAATAAATAAGAAAGCCTTATTGCCTCTCAGGTAATCTACAATCTCACATCTTTTGTCTGTAGAATATATGCGCATTTTTTTCTTCTACTGGACACATTTGTCCGAGGAAAAAAGAAAGCCAGAGCAGATCTAGTCCTGGAAAACTGAAATGTAAAGCAATACCTGAAAAAATAATTAATAATATACGCTAGGTTGTCTTACTGTTTGTAGGGAAGTAACTTGATTTATTTCTGTCTATCCCGTTGTTTAATTACAGGTATAAACTAAGCACAGTTCAAGATTTACATAATGTCAATAAACATTACCTACATTTAATGTTTCTATCTATTGATGCTGCTGTATTCTAAATAGCAATTTAAGGATTAGACCTTGGACTGCCAGCCCCAAAGGGACATTTCCAGCTGCTGTCAGCATTGTTTGTGACAGGTCCTGCTCATGCATCCCTTCATGTAGTGCTTAAAAGACACATCTTCACATACTTGAAAGCATAGGTATGTTTAAATATTTATGGAATGAGAGGAATTTTTGAAATCTTCCTCAAAAAGACTGTTAGTGGGACTCTGCATGTTGAACTACACATGTTGCAGGTACAAACAATTTTTAAAACTGGCTTTTGAAATCACACCAACACCCTAATATATCTCATTCACATGAAAATTTATTTTTGTGTGCTTAGCCTGGAGTAAGTAAAGATGTTAGGGGTTAGAAATATCCACTGAGTCACTCTTTGTCTCCTGACAGGCAGTGGATATTGGCTGAAAGGTGACATCTTCATATTCTTAAATCTAATCATAAACGCTGTTTGTGTCGGTGATTGGAGCTCCTGATTTTGCAAAATCACATAGTTGCAGTGATAGTTGAGATTCACTTACTTTTGCAAAGAAAAGAACTAGAACGATCATAGAATCATAGAATGCTTTGGGTTGGAAAGGACCTTCAAAGGTCATCCCTCCCTGGTTATCCCTCAAAGGTCCAGCCCACCCTGCAGTGAGCAGGGTCATCTTCAGCTAGATCAGGTTGCTCAGAGCCCCAGGGTCCAACTTGACCTGGAGTGTTTCCAGGGATGGGGCATCTACCACCTCTCTGGGCAACCTGGGCCAGTCTATCACTACCCTCACTGTAAAAGATTTCTTCCTTATCTCTGGTTTGATTTTCCCCTCTTTGAGTTTAAAAGCATCACCCTTTGTCCTGTCACAACAGGACCCGCTAAAAAGACTGTCCCCATCTTTCTTAGAAGGCCCCGTTAAGTACTGGAAGGCAGCAATAAGGTCTGCCCGCAGCCTTCGCTTCTCCAGGCTGAACAAACCCAACTCTCCTGGCCTGTCCCCATGGCAGAGGTGCTCCACCCCTCTCATCATCTTTGTGGCCCTCCTCTGGACCCGCTCCAACAGGTTCATGTCTTTGCTGTGCGGAGGGCTCCAGAGCTGGACACAGTACTCAAGGAGAGGTCTCACCAGAGAGGAACAGAGCGGCAGGATCACCTCCCTTGACCTGCTGGCCATGCTTCTTTTGATATAGCCCAGGGTAGGGCTGGCGAGCAAGCGTTGTCAGGTCTTGTCCAGCCTTTCATCCACCAGTATGCTTGCAGATGCTTGTTGTCTTACTTAATTTAATTTGTCTCTTAAAACACCACTGTGCTTAACTGTGGTATAAGTTTTTCTGCTCCACCTGGGGTACAGTTGTCTCTGAGGTGCTATGTGTATGTGTGGGGAAGAGCG
>NW_010418014.1:59512-72088 GCF_000710305.1 Buceros rhinoceros silvestris | reverse complement strand
CTCAAATCCCAGGTGCTCACCTGAGGAAGGTGATCGCAGACTGCGTAGTACCTCTGGCTGGTCCTATTTTACCGATATCCATTTCTACGGCAAGCGCGAAAGAAGCTTCTCCAGTGCAAAGTTAAATGACTCGCTCTAACCTACTGGTTACTGGTGACTCCAGGAGGACAGTGTGGAAGGGAAGCCATGTGCACTAGGCCAGGTAAAGGTGCCTCTTACTGGTGACAGATTTTGGTTGCTTTCTCTAAGGTGATACAGGTGATACTGCCCATGTAAGCTTGTCCATTATGTTGTGATGCCAACTGCCAGTTATTTAGACTCGTAAATCTTGGAAGATTTCCAAGCTTGGAAGAGACCTCCAAAGATCATCGGGTCCAACCTTTTGTGGGAAGGGAGCCCAGATGAGGTTATTTAGCACCCCGTCCAATCACATCTTGAAAACCTCCTATGATGTGCACTCTACCAAGTCCCTGGGGAAGTTATTCCAGTGATTCATTGTTCCAAGCGTAGAAGAATTTCTTTCTTATAACAAGATGAAACCTCTCCCAGTGCAACTTGCACCCGTTTCCCCTCGTCTACCCACCACCACCCTTCCTTGCCCTGGTATCTCTCCTGCAGTGCAACTTCTGTTGTTGTTCTTGTGTATGTGGTGTCTTGTATAAGCGTGTTTTTGCAAAGACTGGTTACCGAGCGCTAGCTGTGTCACATACTGTGTCACATGCTGTGTCACACATCACTGGCTCTTCAGGGGCGGAGCAGGTGGCCGATGCAGATGGAGGGGCTTGTTGTCCACCCTGTCCTTTTTCGTGTCTACTTTGTGAAGGACCACATTTTGAAGACTGCTGGAGGACATTTTTGACTGTAAAGAGGCCTGACCATGCCTTTTAGATGATTATTTTTCATTTTAAATGAAAAAAAAGCAGAAGCTGCTTTTAGCATGGATCTTTCCCATTTGTAATTTCCCTCATCTGTTCCACAGTTTTTGGGACTGCTTGAACCTCCCGAGAGCAACGTGGTCCCAGCACTGAACCTGTTCTCTTCCAAAGGCTTTTGCCGCTCACTATCTGGAGAATCTTTGAAATGGATGAGTTTCCACTGCACACTCTTGTTTCTCAAACAAAGATTCAGGGAAATTATCCTTAGTCCAAAAATCTGACGCACCAAATTTAATCTTTATTACATAGGTATCTCACATGTAAAGAATAATTTTCTAAGCACTAAAATTCTTGAAATTATCCAAAAATCTTTTTCTTTTCACATAACGCATGGACAGACAAAGAAGTTAAAAGGGTTGTGATCATTATTTCATAATACTTTGTGTGCTTAGTGGTAATCACACTGAGAGAGCAAGTAGCAGGTAATTAGCCCAAAGGGAAGACAAAACAAATTGCATCATCTAAAATCAAAGTAACAGCCTGTGGAGTAGTTTTCCAGGACTATGGACACAGTCTCCTCCATTGGTTGTTCCAGACATTTTCATTAGGAAGAAGGTGCAATCACACAGCTCTGGTTCCTGCTGTGTCAGTTGGCACTGAACAGGAACACACCCTGCGCGATTTGTTAAGTCCTGTTGTTAGTCTGCAGAATCACACTCATAATCATCTGTATGCTTTTAGGAAGTGCGATTAAAGTCATATTTCTTTGGGAATTTCTTACTATTTTTGTTTCCTGATGACATATACTGGTGTTCTGTAAAATATATTTTAATTTTAAAATCTTGAGGTCCTCTCAAAAATGTCTGGTGTGTTTCCTTTTTTGATCCCATGTTCTCTAATTTTATTGCTGGGTGTCTCTGAAAAAAAGCTATTATAGATTGTGTTTCATAACGCTTCTTTGAGAAAGCTCTTGCCCAGAGTCTATTGGCAAGAAGACTGAGTTTCTTGCACTGCAGGCAAGGAGGGGTTTGGGAGTTCATTTTCCTTCAGGGGCATATGAGACTGTATTTCCAAGGAGTTAGCAGTCCCCACAGGGGGCAGATTTTTCATAATTATTCTGCACGCAGAAAACCCTTGATTTATATGGCCAGATTTAATAAATCTGTTCAACTTGAGTGTTATGAACGTTACTGCTAATTGGACCTGAAAAGGCTGAGTTAAAGCATATGTCTAGACTGCAGGGAAGCTGCCCTCAGTCTCTGTCCATTAATCACCAGAGGTGAGGACCAGATGGAACGGTGTGGCGCTCTTTTGGCCCACGTTTCCTTCCCATGAATTTGAAATATGCATCTAAATCCAAGAGCAAGACTATGCTTTTGGATGTTACCATAGAGCAACAACTCTCCTGAATTTGTGGAACATCTAAATCCAAGAGCAAGACTATGCTTTTGGGTGTTACCGTAGAGCAACAACTCTCCTGAATTTGTGGAATGGTCATGAACAGAATAGTCTTACCTTTGTCTGATGGATAATAACAAAACCACTGGGAAACGATTTCTGGCTGGTAGAAAGTGCTATTACTAACTAAATAACCCTGCTCCCCTCTGCTGGAATCTATCCTAGTATTGTAGGGCAAAGAGTTAGCGGGTTGATTTGTGATTTTTCCTCTTTTTCTTGACAGCTCCTAGACTGTTTTGTCATCCCAGTGGTGATATTGCTCTCCTGGTTCTTCTTACTGGTACGATACAAGGCAGTACATTTCATTGGAATCGTGGTCTGCATTCTGGGCATGGGCTGCATGGCAGGAGCAGATGTCCTTGTTGGGAGACAGCAAGGAGAGGGTGAGTAAGGATGGATGGGTTGTATGTCCAAATTCTGTTCAGAGAAACCATCGACCAGAACGTACCAGACTGAGACCAACTGAAAGGGCAAATTGGCAAGAAACCCCAAGCCTTCATGGGTCCAAAGCACTGCACCATTCAAAGTTGCTTCTTTGTTAGAATGGACAGAGAAGAAAAAGGAGTCAACACTTAGAAGTCAGCACTGCTGCAAACGGACTTCAAGGACCCTGTGTCTGCAAAGCAAGGTCACCCTCCACACAGGCGGTAGGGGTCGAGCTAAATACTTGTAGTTTCATTCTGGTTTGGCTCAGTTGTTTGACTGCGAACCTCAGTGGCTTCCGTTCCAAACTGGCTACATCTCTGAGTCAGAAGGACCTCTCATGTCCACTGCATACTCTTACTTCTTCTCAACTTTGCTCCCTTTTTTGTACGGAGGTGGAGTCACTGGGTAGATGCTAAAAGACACCGAACCTACATATTAACTGTACAGTTGGGGTTTGCACAGAATCTTAGAGTAAAGGTTTGGGATTTGCCCTTGTCATCGTTGAAAAGAACCTTTTTGTGTGTAAAATGTTCTTATGTGCAGCAGCATATGAATAGTGTGTGTTTAGCTATTAATGCAAACTAGACAGAGTTAGATTTCATCGATCGACTTCCTCTGTCACATTGATTTCTCTAGTGCCATCCCAAATGATGTGGGAAGGCTGGAAATTCTTTTCAAAGATTGTCAATTAGGTACAGTTTTCATTCTTAATTAAAAGCACTGAATTGTGAGCTGAGGATAATAGACTGGGATTTAAAATACTTGACTCAGCTTTCTGAATACAAATGCAAGTGCTGTTAGAACTGCATTTGCCAGGATGCTACTAACTAAAACAAGGGAGTTTGTGTCAGTACTCACCATATCTCCCTGCTCCTTTTTATTTCATTGGTCTCCTTCAGAAGTAGCCTTGTCCCAGCTAAAATGGGAAGAATGTTCTCTGTACTGTGAAATCAGCCAGCCAAAAAGCTGCATTGGGAATGACTGATTTCAGAGGGACTCGGATTTCAACCCTGGCTTCTGGAGGAAATATCCAGAGGATAACATGCTAGGGTGGGTGAGGTGTGGATCAGCAGGAGTGTGTGGGGCAGTGGACCTCAGAGGACAAGGAACAGGCTGAAGAATGCTCACACTTTGCCATCCAACTGCAATAATTAGATATTATTAGTCACATTCATTACAAAAGCTGTTACAGATATGGGTGTTAAGTGAGACAGCAGCCTGTTTGGTTAGTTGCGGGGTTTTTTTAAGTGGCAAAATGATTTTATTAACGATGATGTCTTTAACAAAGTAAAATAGATCAGCTGCTTTGATTTATCTGAAGGGGTAAAAGTATACACTAAAAATCTACAAACAAGAAGAAGTATTGGCAGCAAAAGAAAGAAAAATGCTTGAGCCTCTTCATTAAGGGGTTCCACACCATTTAGTGAGGGATGATTGGAGCCTCTGTGAAACATCACATGCATCAGGGGTATGAGGGGGTTTGGTGAAGTGCTGATGGTTATTTTAAATTAAGGGCATCTTCCATGGCTGACTGCAAAGGAAGGCTAAAAGGAAAATAAGTACCCAATCTTAAAAAGGTAAATGGTCAAATATAAACATGCTGTCAGACACGGTACGCGCAAAAGAGAGACTGGATGAGTATGTGAAAGGGGAATCTAGTAAAATTTTCTAAATACAAGAGCCACATCTCCTCCCAGTTGAAAAATGTTGGAGACTAAGAGAGTATTACTGGGACTGTTTTAAACTTTACCCCATTCCTGTTTGTTCCTGAACAGCTTACACTTTTCTGGTGCTTAGAGCCAGTGTTGGAGACAGGATACCAGATAAACGAACCCTTGGTCTGTCCTCTTAGCACCGTTCTCATATTCATAAACGTCTTCTCACTGGAAATTTCAGTACTATAGTCAGAAATGAAAACTGAAGGCTTAAAAGAACTCGCTAAAGAAAAATGGTGAAAAGATCGTTTTGAACCAATCAGCATGTTTGGCTTCCATTTTTATTTACTGCAATCTGTATTTTGTAAATCAATAATACTAGAACTTTAAAAGGCAGGAAATAAAAAAAGAAACAAATCAAAAGGTATTTTAAAAGAAAAAAAAAGGATTCTTGAAAAAAAAAAAAACCAACAGTCTAGTACTTTAGCATTTCTACTGAACCAAAGGAAATTTTCTTATATCCAGCCTTTTGGAATCTGTTTCTGCAGCAATGCTTGGCAGTTTTGTGATGCTGAGGCTCTTGTAGAAATCATTTAGCAAACCATATGTGCAGAGGGAATCGCATGCATTGGTTTGCAAAGCCAGGGCCTCAGTTTTCAAGCTGGAGCTTGATCTTGATCAAATCTCCCTGCAGCCCTCACCCCCCCACCCCCCCAAAAAAAAGACTTTAAATGATTTCAAACTGTCTGATAGTATGTTTCAGTAATTATATAAACTTGGGGGTACTGAAAATGCATCTTAGTGATTGTGGCATTCGTTAGGTACTGCTATATTAATTGAACTTCTTTTAAAAATCTATCATTGTCATCACCCTGCCTACGCCCCATCTTTCCTCCTCTCTTTCTTGTCAAACAGCTTCACGTGAGAATGAGGTCAGTATTGGGGTTGTAATGATTCCTTCACTCATTTCGCAGGTACACGGAATCTTTCAGTTGGTTTCACATATAAATACTGGACCTCTTTAGACTGTTAGATTTCAAGATGAGATGCAAACTTCTCTATAAGTTGCATTCTATCTGAAAAAAACCCAAAAATAAAAAGGATTAGTCATGGAAAAGTGCCACTTGGTTTCTGTGTTTTTTTACAAAGTTTTCAAATTCTTTCAGATTCTTTTATCTACAGCAAGGGTAGTGTTCTCCCTTCACCTCTGCTGGATTTTGCTGTGGTATGGAATAAAAACTGTTAAAATGGCAGAACATTTGCATTCAACTTACTAATCCAGATATGGGCTCCTTAGTGACTGAGGATTGACATCTATAGGGAAGGACTTGCAATGTTTCTAGGCAAAAGATAGTTGTTTTGAGACATTCTATTTTTTCCTGTTTATTCCTAGGTGAAAATAAACTGATAGGGGATCTCTTAGTCCTGGGCGGAGCAACACTATACGGCATCTCCAATGTGTGTGAGGAGTACATCGTCCGAAATCTGAGCCGAGTGGAATTCCTGGGCATGATTGGACTCTTTGGCTCCTTCTTCAGTGGAATTCAGCTGTAAGTGAGCAGGTTTGAGCCCCAAGGTCCCTCAAAAAAGTGCAACGGTGGCCTCCGTTGAGGTACTCTAACCCTCTCTTGAAGATAGCCATATCCTGGGGAAAGGAGGCGTCTCTAATTCTGAAATTTGCTTTGGTTTTCATATTTCAGTGAAATTTTCAGTGGATTTGAAGAATGACACATATTTGTGCCCAAGTACTCTAATTCAAGGACTAGTGTCCTTGAGTAGTCATGTGGGGAGGGAGGAGTAGGAAGCACATCCTACCATCTTGTTGCTGGAAGATAAGTGGGTACTTCATGTCTTGGTCTGAACCGCGAATAACAAAATCTGGCCTCTCTGGTTCTATTTCATACTTCAGTTACTTAGATTTCTAAACACACAGAAAACTTTTCCAGTCAGAAGCTATTTTACTGATCGGTTCGTTCTGCGTAACTGTATTATGATATGGCAGAAGTAGTGAAAAAGCCTTTAAGAAACTGTCCTTTTCACTGCAAAATATTTAGTACTCAGGTGATTGTCTCATGGATTTCAGGAGCTAGTGAGGAGTCCTGACGTGTACTTAATTCACGTGTACTTAATGAACATTTCGCGGGCAAGCCTGAAAGGTGGAAGGTGTCTTCCAGTGTTGTAATTCTGTGACTGTTGAAAACATAGTAAAAGTCACCACGTAACGTTGCCAGTGTTATGCAGATCCGTTACTGGTGCTTGTCACACAGAACATCTCTTGATTATTAGTCAAAACTAAGTTGCTTCCCTGCACATCTGAGCTATTCAGCTTCTAAGAACAAAGACTGATCAAAACAATGACCCACCAGTTCCCACCTCATTAGTTCTTTTTCTTTAGCCAGAAAGCTTATTACATTTATGTGGAATCTGAACGCATATCTTAAAATTATTTATATTAACTGAACTGGCTGCCACACAAGCAGTTCCTTCTTTTAAAATACAGAATTCAAGAGCAGGGAAATGTGCCTGGTGTCTATGGCTAAAGCATTTTTGTTACCTACAGTGTTCATGGTAGGTAGGTACTGATTCTGAGATTGTCAAAGCAGAGCCCTTGTCTTGCTCTATGTGTGTAAACTGTCATGTACATGTCTCATATTCCTGAATTTAATTAGAGTGCCGTTACCCCCTTGTGACCCCAAGCAGTCAGTCACAATTCAGGGTTGTCAAGTTGTTTTGCTGGGGAGAAGCAGCTGGTGCTGGAACAAGGCATCTTTGTGTACAGAGGACACAGCTGGAAGGGAACAATAAGAAATCATTTCTTTGCTGAAAGCCCAGAAGTTTTGCTAGTCAGCCTTTGGCCCAGAAGTTCCTGCCAGCAGGTTTTTCTCCACCGACCTCTGCAGCTTTTTGCTGCTAGTGCTTTTGTGGCAGTTTATGGAGACCCAACCACGATTAGCTCATGCATGTACTTTTTTAACAAGGTGCTTGCGTATCAGGAGAGACCAGTAATGTTTCTGCTGCTTGGTTCCAGGAAGCAATTCAGCATTTTCTTACCTTTGTTCACAGAGGTTTAGTCTGACTAAATATATCAGTTGTTCCAAAGAGAAGCCAGCTCCCCGCGTTACAGTTGCAGACTCTTTGAAGTACTACCTGCCACTTTGGTGCGATACTGAAGAAGTCTGGGGAAGGAACAACTCAGAGATAGGGCCATTTCCCAGCACGCTAGACACTGTCAAAGTTTGCTTGGCATCCACAAAGTGATCGAGGAAGGGGAACTCATGCTAATACCGCTGGAGGTGTAGGTCTCATGTTCATAAGGAGCAATTCTGAAGAAGGGGGAGTACCAAAAAGTGTGTAGGACTATTGCTGAATGCAGATAAGACAAATCAGTACCCACATGTGAATGTCCCCTTTATTGACGTGCACCGATCTCAAAACAATATAGCAGCCAAAAGCTGAGGTGTTTGCCTTTTATTGCATGTGTATTTACAAATATCTGCATTAGTGTGGGTGATTCGTGTTAGTTCATACTTCAGCTCTAGTACAGGGCTGTGTCTCCAAGGGCGCGTTCAAGAAGTACGCTGTTATTTTCTTGAACAGTTTAGCAAGAGTGCTTAATATTAGATTGTAACGTAAACTAATCCCAGATGATGCCCACTGGGCACCAAATGAAGAGCTAAAGGGTCCGGGCAAACAATAAAGTGAAGGAGGAATTGGCCAACTACCCAGGCATGGTTGAAAGAGAAGTTTAGTGGGTTGAATGTGATTAAAGCAGGGAGGAACTGTATATCAAAACGAGAGAAGAAATTGTCAGGGGTTGGGGATATAGCAACTATAGCAAATGGAGATAATGCTGGCTGATGGAACCAATCATAGAATAACCTACTTTGTAACGGACTCCTGAAGGTCATCTGGTTCAAGTTCCTACTCAAAGCTAACTTCAAAGTTACATCTGGTTGCTCAGGAGCTTGTATAGTTGACTTCTTAATATCTCCAAGATTTGAAATGCCAGTCCTGCTGGGCAACCAGTTCCAGTGGTTGACCAATATTTTTTTCCTTGTATTTCATCTGTGTTTCCCACATTGCAACTTGTGTCCATTGTCATTCATCCTTTTGTTGCGCACATCCAAGAAAAGTCTGGCTATCTTTTCTGTAACTACCCATTAGGTAGTTAAGATAGCAAATTTATTGTCCCATCCTCCTTCCCCCTGGCTTAGCCTTCTCTTCTTTACACTGAACCAACCCTGCCGTTTCAGCATCTGCTTTTACATCCTGTGCTCCAGACACCCAACCATTGTGACGGGGTTCCACTCTACTCCCTCTGATTTGTCAATGTCTGTCTTACTGTGGCCAGCCCAAAATTGAATACACTACTCCAGCTGCTGTCTCACAGATCATGTCCTTCAACTTACTGGCCAGACTCTTACTGATACAGCCCAGGATGCTGTTGGCCTTCTCTGCTCCAAGGACACATTGCTGAGTCATGTTCAGCTTGATGTCTATCAGGAGCCCAAGGTTTATTTCTAAAAAGCATCTTTCTATCCAGTCAGCCCCAACCTGTACTACCCCCAGCATAGGATTATTCCACTCCACGGACAGGGGTTCATATTTGTTTTTCTTGACATTCATGAGGTTTCCCTTAGCCCTATTCCTTCAGACTACATTGTTGGTAGTCCACCCGTTCCATCCATACCTCTTCAGTCTCTAAGGTTCTTCTGGGAAATTATGTTGCAAGCTTTGCTAAAGTCAAGGTAGGTTACACCTCATCCTCTCATCCATTCCATCTTCTTTATTTATTGAGCCAGTCATCTCATCATAGAAGTCAGTCAGTTTGGTCAGGTATGGTTTGCTCTTGAGAAGTCTGTGCTGGCTGTTTCCAGTCATGTCTTCTTCCTTTCTTGCAAATGTCTTCTGCGAAGATTTGCTCCATAGTCTTGCCAAAGGTTAGTGCAAGAATGACCAGTCTATAGCTTTTGCTCTTTTTGAAACTGGATGTTGCATTTGTCTCTTTTCAGTCATCAAGGACCTCTTCCAATCACTACAGCCTTTCAAAGAACATGGTGGTTCCAGTTCTTCAGGGAATCTGGCACGACTAAATAAATGGCAGTTTGTGGCAAAGTTGCTCTTACCTCTCTTTTTTTCACAACTCATAATGAATCATAGGCTGTGGCATGTTGTTTTATACTTCTTTTGTATCAGATAGGCAGCAATATGAAAGCAATGTTCCTACATTTAAGTTATATCAGTATTTGTTTGCCAGAACAAGAGATATTGCAGTTTGTTTTCATTATATTCTTCAGGAACTGCTGATAAAAGAGACATATGCCTTATGCATACAAAGACACTTGTAATTTAGTTATTTTGCAGACAAAATAATCTTATTATTCTGTACGCAGTATTAGATTTGCCACACATCAGCAGCAAGCAAATTAGAATTTGCAGGATGCAGACCAGATTAATCTGGAAGGCACTGAGTTCCTGCAGGTTTGCTATTAGACTTGGTCTTCCACATACCACCTTTTGTACTAGGTACTTTGTTTTTCAATCTGTGTAATTTATACTTGTTTAAAATAGTGTCCAGACTAGCATGCAGAGTTCTGCACAGCAGGAGCTCTGTGGAAATCACAGATCAGAGGAAGTGTTTAGCTGAGTGAAGATCTAGCTCATGAGATACCTAATCTCCAAGGGTCTATTTGCCTGGATTGGGAACAGCTGACGTTGCCACCTTAGAATTTTCTGGACCTGGGATTTAATGTACAATGCAAGACTTACAAGATGTTGAAAGTGGACTTTTGCCGCTTCGCCCATCCCTTGCTTTATTTCCTGACTTTCATTGCTATGACTCTTTGATCTGTCTCAGTGTGTAACAAATCACAGTGTTCTCCACAAAGCCAGCCTGTGGTGTCTGTTTACCTGACACCGCAGAGCCACGCTGAAGGGTGAATAATTCAGGCAGGTACGTTATTAATCATTAAAGCTCAAGAGCTTTAGAATACCAAGTCAAAAGAGTACAAGAGGATTGAACGTATAGGGGGATGGGCACTTTGGGCAGATTTATAGAGAGCTGGAAATAGACCAATGGAAATTGTGTACTATCACATCTGATTACTGCCCTGAAGATATTTCAAATACATGGGCACAGGGATAATGCCAGAGTGGATTAGCAAAGCCTGATTCCGTTTGGTTCCTACAGAGATTTTTTTGTTACAAGGTTTTTTATGTTGTTTTGTCCAGCATTTGAATTCAATGAGTGGAATTAGTTTAACTTCTGTTCTCTTCCATCAAATTTTGCCTTCTCTTCTCTTATAGTGCAATCATGGAACACAAAGAGCTGTTGAAAGTTCCCTGGGATTGGCAAATAGGTAAGGAATCTCTTTACCTCGTTGAAGATAGTCACTGAAGGCAGTGTGGAGACAACCAGCGTTTGGGAAGGCAAAAGTTCCACCAGAGCCAATGTTTGTGACTTTTCCACCAGTTACTGGCAACGATTGAAGCACATGCCTCATCACCTTTCTTAAATGATTCGTCCTCCCGTTCCTGTATTATGCCTTCCTTGCACTATTAGGTTAAGCATGTGAATGCCATAAGGTAATTATTCAGACAGCCATGAAGTAAAACAATAATGGAGTTCCAGTTCTAAGATTCAGCGCAACACTGGGACAAATAAATGAGGTAGTCATTAGGAGCCAAACCTTTTCAATGAATGCCAAAGAAAGAAAAAGTGGAACCTAACAAAATAAAGACGTACTCTTGGTGCATATTGTAGCCTCATAAACTCATTTCCAAGGGGAGCATTTCTGTATGCAAATGGTTAATTGCTTTCCAAGTAGTCTTGGTGGGATATAGCAAATAGTCAAGTTTAGGTAGCGTTGTGCACAGTGAAGCTCTTAACGGTGTTCTGCTATGCAGTGGATTGCATTTTCTCATTTCAGTTTGGAAGCTGAGTTTATGGTCTAAGACTCCCTTCTAATTAGTTCAATAAATTATTTGCTTTAAAAGCAAATCAACGTTCACGAGAGTCCCTATGATCACTCTTTTACTATTTATGACTATAGAAGAAATAAAAGAATACTAATAGTATAGAGCTGATACTTAGCAGGGAATCCAAGCTTTGGCAATCTATTGACAATAGTTTGCGTCCTACTTTGAGAAAGAACATGCAAATGACAGCTCAGAAGTGTGCAAAGGCATCTGATTATGGCGGAATCCCTGAGGACAGAGGATACACTGTTGTTTCCTTTAAACTTAGTTCACGATTTCCTGTCATAATCAAAAATGGTGCATCTTTCACAACTTGCACCTAGAATTCTTGGAGATTTGATGGTTGAGCTGTAAAACTAAATGACAAATCAATTTAAAGTATCCGTGGAGGGATACACTCAACTCTATAAGTGTATTGACCTTCTTTAATGTGAGATAATTAGCATAATTGCATCAGTGTTTGTACTTCATGATAAGGAGCTCAGGGACATAATTAATGTGATGCTGATGGAACTAGCAATGGTCATAGTGAATTAATCTATCTGTGTAAATGTCATGTATACTTCCATGGGAGTTCTGTTTTAACTCAGTACCAGTGAAATGTGCTATTAAAATAAAGTCTTACTCGGTCTGTGATGCCACTAAAATGTCACTAATTCTGAAGAGTCCCTGGGCTCTGTAAGGAGGAGATCATCTTAGCAAGAGCGTCACAGATGTGTACTTGCTTTGTTAGAGCAGTAATTGGAAATGCGGTGTAGTTGCCCATGGATTAAATGGTGACAGGTATGAGTAGTTCTGTGTTCTTCCCTGGCTTCCACTGCACTCTGTGGGCTCTCCATTGCACTGGCAGTGATACAAAGTTGTCAAGTAGTGATTGACAAATCTATGTCAGAGTGTTCACAGCCTTGTCCTGAATACTTATCCACTGCACCAGGCTCAAACCTGTAGTCCAGCAGAGTTAAATCATCAGCCTTCTGAATCGTAGAGATAAAGTCACAGCAGGCAATGTAATAAATAACTCAAGCTGGCCTGTTGCCATCTGCCATAATTGTGCTATTAAGAATGGATGAGCTACCTTTCAACTGCTGTAACATGCAAATGATTTTTTAATATCAAAACCTAAAGCCAATCTGTTATGTCTATCATGTTTAAAACAGGCTGTGGCATTACGGGTTTTAATTTTG
>NW_010418014.1:32313-59435 GCF_000710305.1 Buceros rhinoceros silvestris | reverse complement strand
CCTGGTTTTAATTTTGGAAATTCCCTGATACACAGCATCATCTTCACGCTTAGCATAGATGCACGAAGCTTTGTTTGAGTCCTTGAAGGTTTAAGTATTAATACTTGCTGACAACCTGACTGAAAGGAGGGTGATTGTTCTGATCTGAATGAATGGTTTCAAATGAGACCATGACACATTTTGTAGAGTGATAGATGAAATAATAACAAAGAAACTAGCATCAGTTTCATTTAAGAGAAGAGCCACTCCAAACCTCCAAGGAAGCGTCCTTTGTCACGGGGGCTTTGAATATATCTAGATGGTCTTTATTTCAAGAAGACAGTATAAAAAATTGTGACTGATTCCATTGCATCCCAGTGAAACAAAAGCTTTTGGAGTAAAAATATGAAGGCTAAAACATGTGACATTCAACCAGCATGCTCAGGAACTAAAGCAGAAGATCCCAAGGCATGTTAGTCGTGGTGGTGGGTACTTGCGCTGCTTTAGAGCAGTCGCTGGGGGCGGATCCTGCCCATCTGTGTGAAGATGCCTACTGTTAAGAGAAGTGGGAAAATAATGAGGGTCTGAGGCTTGCTCCACCTGCAGAAGAGAAGGTTTTGAGGAGTCACCTAGAGGAGGTTAGAACAGAGACAAGGTCTTCACAGCAGTGCATGGCAGGATGAGAGACAAGAAGCAGAAGCTGAAATGAAAGATTCAGACTGAGTAAAAGGAAAATCTTCACACTGAGGACATGCAGGCAGTGGAGCAGGTTGTCCAGGGAGGTTGGGTGGTCTTCATCCTCAGAGGTTTCAAGACCAGGCTGAGCAACTTGGTCTGATCTCACAGCTGAGTCTGGTTTCAGTAGGGTTTGAACTAGAGACCTCTGAGCTCTCAGCCTGAATCACCCCACGATCCTATGATACGAAGTGCCCGGTTCAGACACTTATGAAGCATTAACACCCAACCAGGCAAAACTGGTGACCTTACCCATCAGGGTGAACCCCAACAGACAAGGTGGGAATCCTTCCACCAACTTTAAGTACTTGGGATGTGGACATCTGATTTGGGTAAATAGACTCCCTTTCTCATCAGCAACTATAAAGAGGCATGACACAAATCATACATGCTAAAGAGATTGCACAATCTGCACCCTAATTTCCCAATCTCTTCATTGATCACCAGCCCTCAGAAAATGTCCAGAGTTAAATATAATGAATTCCACCCACAGCTGCCTTCACACACATTAAGCCCTCAGTTGAGGACAATGCCAGCACATCTGAAAGCAGACAGTTATGAATTATGAGCTCCTCAGAATTTTACACAGATGAGCAGATCATTACAAAAGCACCTCCTAATTTACCAGATTGCTTCCTTCCAGTGCCTGCTACAGGCTCTTGGTGCTGGTGACTCGATGCCTGGTTAGACATAGATCCCAGCACCTGGGGCTGCAACACCACTGGTTATCCCCAGGGTTGCCATTTGCAATGCAGGGTACCCACGGAAGCTGAAACTCCAAGCCTTTGGCTTAAAACATATTTTTAGCCTGAAAACTGGCCCTCTCAGAGGCAATATCTGAGCATTATATGAAGTTGTTCCCGGTTTGCTTATCGTCACTGCTAAATGCCCCCAAGCTGGTGGGAATTACCTGTGATTTAAGACGTAAATGAGATGCCATTTTATATTCACCTCTGATAGGACAGCTACAGTTTAAGCTATTTTCCGTGGGAACTTATATGCACTTTGGAAAAGCAGCCAGTGAAGCGTCTGTAGTTGGCTGCCAAAGAATGGGAACACCAAGGCAGTACCATAAAATTGCTATCAGCCCAGAAAGCCAAACATATCCTGGGCTACATCAAAAGAAGCGTGGCCAGCAGGTCAAGGGAGGTGATCCTGCCGCTCTGTTCCTCTCTGGTGAGACCTCTCCTTGAGTACTGTGTCCAGCTCTAGAGCCCTCCGCACAGCAAAGACATGAACCTGTTGGAGCGGGTCCAGAGGAGGGCCACAAAGATGATGAGAGGGATGGAGCACCTCTGCCATGGGGACAGGCCGGGAGAGTTGGGTTTGTTCAGCCTGGAGAAGAGAAGGCTGCAGGCAGACCTTATTGCTGCCTTCCAGTACTTAACGGGGCCTTCTAAGAAAGATGGGGACAGTCTTTTTAGCAGGACCTGTTGCGACAGGACAAAGGGTGATGCTTTTAAACTCAAAGAGGGGAAAATCAAACCAGAGATAAGGAAGAAATCTTTTACAGTGAGGGTGGTGATAGACTGGCCCAGGTTGCCCAGAGAGATGGTAGATGCCCCATTCCTGGAAACATTCCAGGTCAAGTTGGACCTTGGGGCTCTGAGCAACGCGATCTAGCTGAAGGTGTCCCTGCTCACCGCAGGGTGGTTGGACTAGATGACCTTTGAAGGTCCTTTCCAACCCAAAGCATTCTATGATTCTATACTGTTAGTGGAGAGCATAACTCAGCATAGCACCTGAATACGTGTGTTAAATCCAGACTGACTGGCAGGGGCTGGTGATTTGCAGACTGTACTTGGAGAATGCTGACTTTAGGTCCACAATGTCTTCTGCACCCGACCTGCCCTTGATTTAGGCCTGGAAGAAAAGCTGTCTTAATTCTCATGTATTCAAACAATTTTTCATTGATCAAAACTATTCTTCCTTTGGTGCAATCATTTGCCTGCCACAGAAGAGCTGCAGTTTGCATAAATCGCATCTTTCAAGCACTCCCCAAGACTAACTATGTTGTTACCCATATACAATGCACACCTTAAAAATTGGCTACCTGTTAATAAAAGCATTTCTTACCATGATTATCCATATTCGGAATTTAAATTCATTATTGAATCGATATATGGACACTGACATTTTGTGACTGCTGTATTTTTTTAGGATCAGTGTCCACTTCAGATGTTTCTAAGGGACTCAAACTGTGACGGGTGATTTTGTCCTTTAGATAGCTTTTCTGAAGAGTTTTTAACGAAGTGGATCCAAGAGCAGATACCAATCATACAGGCTGGTTTTGTTTTTTTCCCTTCTAGTCACTTTCAGGATTTTGGCAATCAGATTTTTTGCAACTTTTAATCAATAACATGCTCTGAATAGCTGTCGCAACTCTAAATTTAGGCTCACGCACGTATCAGCTGGGAATTCTGCAGCATACGGCAGCCCAAGAAACGTCATTTACATGAGAGCAGATGAGTGAAGTGTTTGCTGTTTTTTGAACTTAATATTGATTAATTTGCCTTGGGATTTACCAAGTGATAACTGAAGCAATTTCTTTCTTTCCAGTAAGTTATTTAAGTTTTTAAATGAAATGAGTTTTTTACTGTAATGTATTTTTATTATATTAGTGTCTAACAATCTAATTTGTATGAGGCAGTCTGTAAACATGTAGCAAGAAAGAATCCCAGCTCTGGAAAGCTTTATTAAGGAAGGCAGACGAAAGGCAGTAGAGGAACAGACGTGCAAAACTGTGAGGTAATTTGTCAGGTTTGGTGGCAAAATAAGACTTGGACCTCTGTCTCTTGAGTGCTGTCCTCACACGTTCAGCCACTGGCTCATTAACTCCTCTACAAATACTTTTGCATTAATTTTTGGGTCCATTCCCAGAAAATACTGTGTGGTCCACCCAACTCAGCTGAACTCACTTGATGCTGGGGACAATCAAGTCCTTAAGAGACTGGATTTGGTGTGTCCAAATGCATTGTGTCATCCAAATCTATGCTCTGCATGAGGTATTCACTAGCAGTAGAAACAGCAATGTAAAACAGCGCTACTCTTATGGAGACCACAGAGAAAAGACCTCGTGTCCACTGCTGACAATGTTTTCACTGGTTTTCTAATATATTTAGAATTGAGTTTTAGTCTCTCTCTCTCTATATATATGTATATGTGTGTATCTTAATAATTTGAATCCATGTTTCTTTGAGAAGCATTATTCGTTCTTTTCTAAAAATACAGCCTTGTTCCTCCCAATAAGAATCATGTCTGCAGGCTATGAAAGGTCACTTTGCTGCTTCTTTCTCTTCCACAGGCTTGTTGTATGTTGGCTTTAGCGCCTGTATGTTTGGCCTCTACAGCTTTATGCCAGTGGTCATAAAGAAAACCAGTGCTACTGCCGTCAACCTCTCCCTACTCACGGCTGACCTGTACAGCCTCTTCTGTGGATTATTCCTCTTCCACTATAAGGTATGTGGAAATGAGAGATGTATTTGGGTAATAGCAGTATGCCTGAAGAAACGTCGGTGTAGAACAATGAAACAAAAGAAGCCTACAAGCCTTGTTAAATCTATGCAGTCAAAGTGAAGGGTTTTCTTAGATTTCAGGCTTCCCACACCAAAACAAATTTTATTCTATGATTTCCAGTTTTTAAAGAGAGATTTCTGGATCCTGTTGTTACGTGTTTCAAGATCTGAGTACCTGTTGTTATGTGTTTCAAGATCTGAGTACCTGTTCATCGGCAACTGTATCACTAATTTCATTTTGCTTATCAGAGGTAACTTGCAGCTACTGTGACCAGACCCAGAGTGGCAGTATGAAGGGAAAGACTCATCCAAAAATTCCATAGATTTTTGCTTGGGAGCAAGGTCGTTTCATTCATCCTGATTCTGAATGTATAACTTGTAATTGTCCATGAATTACACCTTTCTTGTCAGACAAACCAATGTCTTGCCTGTTAGTGTAAATGCCAAAATGTATAACAAATTCATGTTGAAGTTAAACTTTTACCGCTCAGGTTCCTCTCATATTTAAAGCGTTGTGTTGTACAGGCACACAATTGGTCTCCAATTACAAGGAATGGCACTCCTTTGTTCACAAGTATCCCCCACAGTCTCCATCGTATGAAAGCAGCATCAGGGTGATGGAGGCAATTGCTTTGTAACATCATTTATTCATAAGAGGGATGTTATTTGATAGCAAAAATGGTGTCCCAGAGAAGCGTTAGGTAAATGCAAGCCTCAAAATTCTGAGTAGCTAAGTAACTAAATCCAGTTTTGTGATACGAATGGTACCTCAATAAATCTGAAAGTTCAAGGCTTCAGAGCCTGACACAACATTGGTTTTTGCTATAGCTTTTTATTTTGGTTTTACATCTTTAAGAATTTTGCAGACAGAAGAAAAGCAAAATAGAAACAAAAATTTGACTGAGAACACAGTGTAGAGGTTGTCTGCTGGTTCACAGGCAAAATACCTTTACTGATGTATACTCGTAGCAAAATACATTTACTGGTGTCAGTCCAGTGTTTCCAAGAAAAATAGCTCTGTGACACAGTAAAAGACAAATTTAATTCTGAAAACGTTGTTGGTGGTCTTCTAGAAATAACAAACTCTGTTAGAGAGACTCAAAAGGTAGCAGGGGTTGGACAGGTTTGTGCTCAGCGTTGCTCAAACAAAAAGGCAATTTTGCAAATGCAAACCTTAAACTTTAGGGGCTCGAAAGGCAGAAGGTGCATAAAAGGTTTCAGTCCTTCTCTATGTCTGATTGTTGGGTACATTAGCAGAGCCAGCAAGGCAGAAATTTCAACCTCATTGACACCCTGTCTTTCTACAGCAAGTGCACGTCAGCTCTCGGCCAAAATGGCACCTTGGCCTCGCTTTAAGACCTGTATTGAAAAAGTGCTGAAGAAGAGCATCTGTCCTGATAAACTGGTTGAGTTCCACCTCTGAAGGAGCTGGTGGTCCCCTCTGCCCCTTACTCATCTGATTAGAAATCTGAAAATCTTATGATCCTGCACTTAACTGTATAGAATCACAGAATCACATGGAATCATATGGCTGGAAGAGACCTTTAAGATCACGTCCAACCATTCACCCAGCACTTCCAGGATCCCTAAACCATGTCCCTCAGTGCCTTATCTACACGTCTTTGGAGCACTTCCAGGGATGGGGACCCCACCGCCTCCCTGTGCAGCCTGCAGTCTTCTTCATAAACTCTCATCAAACTTATTTCAGCAGCAAGTTTTTTTACCTCCATTGCTTTCCTTGGGAGCCTATTTCAGAACATCACTAGGCCAACTCTTGCATTCTTATTTCCAGCGTAAAATTACTTTTTTTGGTACACCTGTTTTTCTGCCAGGGGTATCCCTTAGCATGAAGAATGCCCCTGGCTCCTTAGCATTTTACTCCATTGGTACATGAACAAAGAGCATCCTCTCTCAGCCCCTAGTTCACTAGAGCGAGCCCTTCTCTGCACCTCATCAGGTTGGATTTCATCCTTCCCAAGATAGTCACTGAACTCAAGAAGCAGGAAAGCCACCCCCACCCCCCCTTCAGCACCTGGTGCAATGCTCTTGTCTTCTCCGGGAAGCCTGTTAGCCCGTAGATAGTAAGCCTGTATTTACATTTTTCATCACTGCTTTTCCTTTGTGGTTTGTACTCATCCTGCAATGCATATAATTCATGTGTGTCTCTCCTTTGTTCTTCTCAGCCAAAGCGCTGATGAGGAGAAGACCTTTGTCAGGACTTTGTGGAAGGGCCTTTACCTGAAATGTAGTATCAACTTCCTGAGCTTTCAGTGCCTCCTCTCATACCCTTCAAACTTAGATGGCAGAGGAGATTTGAAAAGAGAAGCTATATTCAGAGATCATCTAGATTTAAAAGTGCACTTAGTTATGTGGTTAATTCCTTAGTTACCGTGTTTGTATCCTTAGTCAGATCATCACTTCCTTTTCTTTCTTGTTTACTGTCAGCCATCATTTTATATGAGGAAGTAGAACTGTGAAATGTGTGACTTGCACTCAATAACGAAGTCCAATCTATTAACATTAAATGATCTAAATTAATTCCCCTCCTCAGACTGTGTACTCTTGCTTGTTTTCTAGTTTCTAAAAAGCTGTTTCATTCCCAGCCCAGCTGTACGTCTCCTTCAGATGCGCAGCTCCTTCCGCTTACTGCAGCACTGGCCAATGGGCGCAGCCCCGCTTCACCAGGAAGCGAATGGTTTTATGCTGAATTAGGATCAACTGAGCGGTTTAGTGCCCCTTGCAGAATATAATTTTATGAGAGTTTCAAGAAGCAGTTATGAGTTTTCCCTGTGCTGCTATTTTTATCACCAGGCAGGTTTATTGCACCCATAGCAGTAAATCTGTGAAAATCCATGGAAAACGCAGAAAATTAGTTTAACTGGGCTTTAGAGCCTCTGAAACCCAGCTGAGGAGAAGATTGCATTGGAAGTGTTTTGATTCGTTAGCATTTCATTTTTTTGTAATACGGACTTGCAACATCATGACATGCAGGACAGGGAGTTTATAAACCGCGGCATTTATATTCTTAGCCCCTCTGCAGATATCTGAGTAGCACATTGAGCAGTTCCCAGGCCCATGGAAGCTGGAAACGCAGCATGTTAACTTGACACAGCTCTGGTCATACCCTTGCAGTTCAAGATGTTAATTGGTCAAGGTGTTATTGTATTAAAATGCAATGACTTATGACTTCGGGATAGATGACTAGATTGCAGCGTGTCATTCTTACAATCATCTGCATCCCCCAAAGAAAAGCCTTCTTTTTAGTTCTTCTGTAATCAGTAATTGATCCCAAATATTCCAGTGGATGGGAGATGTGTCTGGCCTCTTTGGTGGCCATGCCACAGCATTTAAGTATACAACCCTGTATCTTAAATACTTTTTTTAAAATTCTCATGATATTGATATATTTTACAAAATTTTGATATTCAAAACTTTCCTAGCTATCTGCTCTCATTTCATCTTCTTCTTAAGCACAATCAATTTGAAAAACAAAGCCCATCAGAGTCCTAAAACTTAAGATGATGATGTTCATGTAGATGATGATGATTATTATGTTACCCTGTACTATCACATTCATCTTCACCTCTTGTCTTTGAAACTCATCTTTTGCTTTGAGCTTTGCCTTGATTTCTTGGTTTCTGTGAACTTCAGTGTTTCCAGGAGTGCTAAAGCCAGCCTGAATAAGGCTCTTTCCCACCCCACACAGGCAGGAGGAGTCCACAGTGCCCCCTCCACCTGCCCTGGTGTTGGTAACGAGCCTGTGCAGCAAAACGGGGGGTTGTGTTGCTGGTTGGGTTTCACCCATGCTTTCTGTGTGTACGCATGATGGTAAACAGCTTTAGAACCAGACAGGGGGAAGTGATAGAAACATGAGAAATGCTGTGTAGGGGGTGTCTGGGCATAGCATGGAGGAAATGTAGTGTTCTGAGTAACAAGACTGTCCTTGCCCTGTCAGAGACTGTCAAAGCCGTTCTTCCTCATCGATACTCTGACACCAGTGGTGGTGGGAAATTCAGGGCCGGCTCTCTGGGTGGACGGCATTGGAACTTCTGTGTAACTTAAGTTGTTTTTTGCCGAGGAGGTGTTGGTTTTTACATTTTAGTCTCAGCCTTAGCTGTATTTTTATGTGAATTTGTAAAATTGTTGCTCTTTTGCAAGCCTTTGTTGTGCTTTAGTCATTCAAAGCAAACTGGGTTCTCACTAAATAATCTAAGCAGTTTATTTGATATTTTCCACCAGCTAGAGCATGCATACTGATTGTGTTCTGCACCAGCAGGTCGGGTCACGCCGTATTATATCATTAACTAGCAAGCCAAACACGATCAATTGTACTCTGCTTTGGCAAATTCATTCATTATTTTATCCAAGAGGCAGCTATAAAAATTCAGGATTTCTGAATATAGGAGCAATTTCCAAATGTAGAAAATGCACATATTTCATCACAAATCAAGGAAGTCATACATCTTGATTTAGAATGGTGGACAGTATCTGTGACAAAGGACTTGGCTAAGCGGATAAACATGATACTCAAAACCTTTCAGCACCAGAAATGTGAAATGATGCTGGCTGAAACCTCACTGGCTGATACTTACTGGTGCTTCTAATGACTGAAGTCACTAGTACTGACTTCTCAGTGCTAATTCCAGCAGCAGAGTCCTCTTGATGGAGTGTCTTGATGACACCCATCAAGAAACAAGCTGTGAAGGAGACTGAGTTTTAACATAAAGGAGAAGGGAGGGTCCAAGTTGAGAGCAATAGGTTCCAATTTCATTTTTGCCAGCACGGATCCGAAGCAACGCCCGTGGACTGAGGGTTTACGTAGCCTTCACTTAGACGAAAATTTGACCCTTACTGGAAACAAAGGAGAAGAATTAGGAACCTCCATTAAAAGCATGTACTTTACCATCCTGATCCAAATCACTGAAGCCAGTATGAGCTTTTCTGCTGGCTTCAGTTCATTTCCCTAAATTAGCAAAGTCTGCCACTCAAGGAATATCTTTAAAAAAAAAAAAATCACAGTTTCATGACTGTGGAGATAAAGACCGTGCCTTATTGTGACTCTCTATGCTTCAGACAGTCTTGGTTTTTGTTAGTAAAGGATGGATATGTCTGTGGTTTGGGAGCAGCAGGTAGAATTGCCTTGGTTTGGGGGAGGATTGGTTGTTTATTAGTTTGATTTTTACTTGGTAGCCATCCATAAACACCTAGGAGTCATCTGACCAAGCTGAGAAAATAGTTCAAATTATGATCTCACTTTTTTTTTTTAATTAACCTATCTGCAGGTATAAGCTGAAGTCAATAAGGTCCTTCGCTGTGCTTGCACTTGTTAGGGGACCGGCACCTACATATTTTAAACCCTGCCAGTGGTGGTGTCAGTGGAGCATCATTATTTCTTGTAGAGTAGGCAGTGCAGGCTCAACAAGTGTTTTTCACTCCGTTACTCAGTCACATGCTTTTGCATATTTTCCTGATGAAATTGGATATACAAGCCATTGACCCGTGAACTCTCTGTTTGAATGGAATTTAATCTCACAGGGCCTTTATCCTGGTGATGGCTTCTAAGCCTTCGATAATAACGAGGAGAAATCATATTACTAGTTAATTCTTCATGCCATTGGTAATGTGCAGAAGCCTACGTGCACGTTTCCCTTTCTTTTCCAGAATACTAAATTTCTTACAGTGAGACTTGCTCTCAGCTGCCCTGTTCCCATGAAGCTGTACTGCCTTTCACTGAAGCAGCATTTTAAAAGCTTCTTTTCCACATTTGTTTCAGTCTATCTATTTACTATTTATTCGAATTTCTTCCTCTAAATTATAATCAATTAGAAGATAGTTAGGCTTCTATATTTGAAGAGTTACCTTGAGGTGGAAAGAAGTTAGTTTTGTCTTTGGTTCACACTTTAATGGATATTCCTGTGACAGAAAGGGCTGCATCCAGTCGTCCGTTGTCTGAGGGTGCAGGATGCCACACAATAAAAAGCTATGAAGTAAAATGACAAAAAAGAGTAGAAACTGGAGAATGAAATGACTCCCACCAAGATGTTGCACAGTCAGACAGTAGATGTTTAACCACACAGCACAGATATGGCAGCTTTGTGAAAATACTGCACTGTTAAAAGGGTATCTCTTCCTTTCACAGTCTTATCTTGCAATAGATTCATAAGTTGCAAAGCATGAGTAGTGAAACGTGGATACTCTCTGCTTTGGAGCTGTCAAAAAGAGCGTAGACAATGCGGCATGCATATTGCAGAAGTTATGATGAAAGCTTCAATTTCACTAGCTCATCAGAAATGTCAAGTTTGGTAGGTTCTTTTCAGGGATTTTAGCTTGGGGGTTTTTTTGTTGTTTGTTTGTTTTGGGTTTGTTTTTTTTTTCTCACATTTAAAGACTGTTCACCACAGAACTTGTTTTCAGAATGCTCCCAAGGAAACATCAGCGGGCATTTCTGTTGTTTTGCCCGCTTATCTAAGAGGTTGTAGTGACACACATTTTCCAACATTCTCAGGCAGGTATTCTAAGACTGGAAGAACTTAGTCTCAAGAAAACATGAGTTACGCAGCTGGTGGATTTTGGAAGGCAGAGAACAAATCCCAGTTCTGCATTAGGCAACTCAGAACCCCAAGAAGGATCTTTGAAGGCTTCCAGGCATCTGCCACAGAGATAATCCTGGCAGCTGCAGTCAGCAGTTGCCAGAGGTTCTGGCAAGCATACTTTGTTTTAGAAACAACAGCTCTAGGTGTTTCCTAAGAGAAGCAAATGAAGGATTTCTGTCCTCAAAAGAGCTTCACTTTCTCTTTTGCATCTGAGTTTAGGATTTTTTTTCTTTTCTATAATTACAGAGCAATAGTTTGGTTACCAAGCCAGGAAGTAGTTCATAATTACAGCAAGAGAACAGCCAGGTGTTGATCTGCCTACCTATGCATGGCTTTATATTCTCTTAACTATGTAATTTAGTTTTCTTAATATTCTTAGTGAACACCTGGTTAACGGGGTTTACTGACAACAGCTCTGTCCTGCACCACCCTCTTCCACATCTGCTTGTCAACATGTAGTATGGGTTTGGGATTTTTGTATCAATGATTAGATGGTCATAATATTTGTTTTCTTTCTCCATTTCTCTCCCATTTTTATTGCATGTAACCTTTGAGTCAAATCTTTTTATGTCTCAGCATCACATCTTCCTGCACAGCTTCAGTGTTAAAACAGTAAAAGATTTGTTTGCAATTTCAAAAGAGCTTTTCAACCCGACGCATTTATACTCTTTTTAAATGTGTGAGAGTAAATTTTCATTTGTATAAAAGGTGTTTGAGGCCAGTGGAAACTCATGTAATCACTGAACAGAACCAATTCCAGTGTGAGGTAAGAGTCGTTTATACTGACGATCCAACCAGTCAGGAAAAAAAAGCACCACGATGTGACTGAGTTCTGCCTTTGGTCACATAGCAAATCGCGTCAATTAAAAAGAATATAAGTATTAACTGAAGTAAACAAATGTGTAAAATCGGCCTGTTCCCAGACCGTCACCAGACAAGGAAAGGGGACAGTATCTCTGCCTATGTAATCTACTGAAATTGATGGTCAAACTTGCTTGCAATGAACCACTGAAGTGCTCTGACCTTCAAGGCACTGGAAAAGTGGATTACTTGCCTTAGAGTGGGAAGTTGTTATTTTTCCGACAAAATCATGAATAAGGGCTTTAAGTGACAGCATAAAACATCTACGTTTCGTCTATTTTTTTTTATACCAAATGAAGAGGAACTACAGGGTTGTAGGGTTCCAGCAATGACATTTCTCTACACAGATGTTGTTATGCTGAAGGTTGATATTGCTTTCAGTTATTACAAAATACCCTTTCAAGTGTAGCTGTAACTACGGAGGGTTTTGATCAGTTCAAGAGGGCCAAACAGAGCTTTTAGCTGCTCCAAAGCCTTGACACAGAGTAAGGGTGTGTCTGCTAACAAGGTAGTGAATGTGCAAATGCTAAAAGATGTTTATTGTATGAAGCATAGCTTTGAATTCTGATGGACTGAGAGGGACTATGGTACCTCAGCATACATAAATTAATCTATAAATGCACACATAGGAAAGGAGAATTATTAGAGCTAAAGACATAGGAACATAGGGGTAGAAACTGAGAATGCATAAATTTGGAATAGAAATTAGGAGGACTTTTGGCCTCTCATAGCAGAGAGGTCAGGTCTTGCATGAGGACAGGGAGTGTTTGCTAGATGGAATATGTGATCTGACTGTACGCAGTAATGAGGGGTTCATGCAACATATTCCTTGTTTCTTGGGGTAGGAGTGCTCCCCATTTGTATGGCTGAGAGAAAAGAACAACATTCCAGGAGAGCAGCACTGCAGGACTGTATTATTAGATTCAGCAGAAAAATATAAACAAGGGATCCAAAATGAATCAGTTGTTGTAACCTTGGTTTTGAGCACACTGAACACAATTAGCCTCAATATACAGCAAGAGAGAATCAGCAGACAGCAGACAGCTGCTACGGTACTAAACATTTACACACAGAATCAGAACGACACATGGCAACTGGCAGCTGATAGAGCAAACGAGCACAGAACACTGAAAGGTAAAAGTGAGGAGGGGAACATTAGAAGTGTTTCTGTTGTGCTCCTCTGTTTTGAATTGAGAACATTTAAAAGGATAACTGCTTTACCACTGTCTTGCCAAGTGATTGTTATAAAATAACCAGAAGAGAAGCCCCCTTATCCCACAGTAAGGATGCCCACAGGAAATTAGAGCAGTGTAATATAAGTGTTTTAACTTCACATAAAAATCTCTATCCAATATAGATAAGATGCAAATAGATTGCTGGTCTCATTCTACCTTCCACTTTTTAATTATCTGCTGGTAACGCAGGGGTTTTGCCTCTGATGGCAGAGGCAAAAGAAGGGGAAGAGGAGAGAAAGCAGCATTCCCATCTCTCCCAGCACCCAGGAAAGGAAGATAAACCATTTCACACAAATCTTTTACCCTAACAGGCATGTACTTAGAAAGGACGGCCTATTATGAAATTTTTCTGATGATACCATTTTAGATGCATGAAATCGTGCAACATTCTGCAAAACCGGTATTTGTCTTAGAGCTGCCTACATCAGCCCTGGAGATATTTCCCCAGTAGTTCACGTGGATGAGTTTTATTGGCTTGAATGCAGCCTGGAAAACTCACAGAAGCCCTTCTGGTGTCATCTGAGTTTTACAAAATCCTGTGTTTCACTGTCGGTGGCTGCCCCAGTTTCGGTTGATAACAAAGATGTATCGTCACCTGCCTAGATCTTAGTTCTGCAGTCCATTTGGCAAGATGTGTACATATTCTAGGAACTACTCTGCCCGTAACTCCCAGCAGAGATCACTGATCAGCCAAAGCCATGTCTTAATCTCTCACTCCTGAAGATAAACAGAAGATAAAATGATTGAGGCTAAACGAGCACATCATTCTCCCAATAAAGAGCAGGGCAGACCCTGAATCCCAAAGGGACATCTTCCTTGCAGGCTGGAACAAAAATAATTGGCAATAGTTTGAGAGATGAATTTGGCCAGATCCTTGTGTGTCTGAGCTGAGGGAGTCACCAGAGACCACTATGAGCTATGACGAGGACGCTGGCTCCCACTCCTGTCAACAAAGTAGAACGTCTGTAATATGCAGCTACACAAGTGGAAGCACTGGTGAATTCATAGCTCTCAGAGCCTTCTTGGTACTGCTGCGGGCTGGAGAGTGTGTGTGCATCCCACTGCGCTTGGTCACGGTGAGCTTCGTTTGCTATATTGGAAGCAAAAATAGAAAGCAGTGTGAAAAGAAGCTCAATCTCTTGATCAATTCGCCAAACCGAGTGGAAATGTCTGTTTGCTATATAAAAGATAATGAGAGAAACTTGGTTTTAACTTCTTTCACTCAGCCCGCTCAGGTGCTCATGTGTGAAATTACCCAGGGGAGAGACATGAGTCGGTGCAGGAACCCCCGTTGGCCTTAGCTTTGATGGGCTGTGCAAACTGAAGTAGTTCAGGAAACAGAGAGAGGATCATCAGACTGCACAGACCCGCTGACTGGAGTAAGATGGGGGTGGGAACTGCCTGTCTGGAGAGCATGGAGGTTGTCAACAGAAATACAGAATTACGTAATGAATTCTACCTGGTAATGTGCATTTTTGCCCCCCCTTCATCCTTGCGATTCTGAGGAGATCACTTCTTCCTGAAGTTTCAAAGCAGAATTAGCAGACCTGATTTCTCATTCATTTTCATCGAACTATGGCGAGTTTCTAGACAAGGTAAGGGAAAGGGTAGTTATTCCACTTCAGACTTTATCACTAAGTACGTGAAACAGGCCAATTCTAAATTTTTAGTTAGTCCTGTAACAAAATATTCCTTTTTAAAGACTTAAAGGCACAGTTGGGTTGCCATAGGCTAGGAGCTTGGCTTCGTATTACCTACCAAGAGATTCCGCCCACGGCCGCTGTTGTGAAATACAAACGGAAGTGGAGCACCACAGCTCCAACAGTCTGCTCCAGTGCACTATTTCCAGTTCAATGGACCGAGTAAAAAAGTTTCCATTTCCATAACCCTTGTAATAGTGGTCATGATCATTTTCGTGATAGCTGAGTGGAAAACCAAAATTAGCACATCGTTGAGTTTCTTTGTCTTTGTGGGCTTTTCTGCAGACTCACATCTGTCTCGTTTTGTCACTTTGGATATTGTTTTGCCCTCGTGTCAGTGGTAACGTGGATGTGGACATCTGTGACAGTCAGAACTATTTGTCTGCTGCAGTCAGTGAGTGCAGGGTTTCCTCGCTGTCATACAGCGATGGTGTGCTCGCGTTCTCCACACCCGGGCATGAATTTACTGCCTGCTGAGCAGTTTTTCTTTTTTTCTTCTACTGTTAGTGTCCTGTCACTGTTCCAGATGATGAAATCAGATGCACTGTTTGCTCCTCATTGAGAAGTTTCTTTTGCCCTTTTCAAGTGGATGAACATAAGGATCTCAGGTGGAAATATTAGCAGGCTTTTAGCCACAATGGTTTAGCAACATATGAAGGACAAGTTTTGCATGGAGAGGTAATAAGAAGTAGAGGATAAGAGCTAGTGGGGAGGATATTTTGAAAGGTTTAATAGTTCATTCTGGATTTTTAAAAATCTTCAGTTTCCAGATGCCTTTATGTCCTCCTTCTTTATTTTAGAAATCTTGTGATGTATTCCCAAAGTGTGTAATTTTGATTCACTTGGAACAAAAATACTGAATATAAACTAAATTTCAAATGAGTTTTGTGAATTTCGTCCACGATTGTATGTCGCACTGTTGTAAGGTATTTCATTTCTTTTAAAAAAGGCAAACACTGCAGACATGTTTGGATTCTGTTCTTTTTTAATGTGAAAGACTTTGTGTGGACAGCAGAAAGTCACCTTGTCTATTTTCTGTGGTCAGCTAGACCCCACTGCTGTGGTGGTTTTCTGGCGGGGTTCTGCAGTAGCACACACCCGAGTGAGGAGTGAGCCCCTGCTCCTGCAGCTAAGCCATGAGGTGCCATTAGGGCTTCTGCTGAGCCTGGCTGGGCGATTGCATTCAAGCATAGGGTCACTAAGGAGCGTCCCTTGGATGAATACCAGAAACATCCACTCTCCCAGAATTAGTACGGGTTTTGATAGACTGAGCAAATCTTGTTATGCATGTAATCTCATTTCATTTGTCTAGGTTTTGCTTGATGTTTATCTTCAAATTGACAGGCACATAAAATGTGCTTTTTATACGCTGAAAGTTAATGGTAGTTTAGTATAAGCTATTTTCACCGCAGGTACTATATAATGAATAGAGAAGACATGTGTTTCATGCTTTTCTAATTTTTTAATGTTTGCCAATATCCTTGTCTGTTCTGTACTGAACACTTTCAGCTGGGAAAGCATTTATAGACACCCAGGTGTCAGAGCGGAGCAGCTGTGATGAGATCTGAAGGGCTGATTTAACTATCTGATTTGCTACTCAGTAAGTTTTGGCAGATGCCTTTCATGACCGTGATGAAATCTGAAATGTTATTGTAACTAAGACACTTAGCTTTTCCCTGCAAAGGTCTCTCTCTGCCTTCTCCTCCGATGGTGATATCCGTATTTCCCTTTTTATTCTGTAAACCCATCTTTATTCAGTAAACATCTGTTGCTATTTCTTTTACATGGGTAAGAAACTGAGGATCATCTGAAATATTTGATTCACAACAAATTCACAGGCTGAAAATCAATATCTCAGGACTCAAGTTAGATCATTGATCACAAAGTCATCTGGTCTCTCAATAAACTACATGATAAGCAAACTTCAATGCATATGTACCTCTATATGTAGATACAAAATCTATAGTAAAATTATTTTACGATATAGAAATGAGTTAATTTTTTGGTTGCTTGCTCTAAAGTGTGTGACACCCATTAGCTAGTCTGAGTCAAACAATTTCTGACTGTGTTACTCTTTGACCAGCTTATAGTGATCCCGTTTAGCCTGGAGGGAAGTGGGATTTGGAGAGATGTACAAATCTAGGTATTTTAAATACATTTTTTCATAGAGGAAATATGTTTCTGTAGAAAGTGAGAGAGAAGTCAGAAAAATGAAGCACAGTATCATTCTCAAGTAGCTCTTTAGGCAAAGAGAGGAATTACACACTTCCTGAAAGCCTGCAGTTTGGTACTTCAGGTGTGTTGAGGGTAGCAATGGAAAACAATCTTCTCTCACTTCATTTCTTAGAAATAGCTTTTTCTGCTGGTTTTAAATGTGTCTCTTGCTCTCTATTAATAGTGAATCTCAGCAGGTGAAGTCTGCAGGTCAAGATAAAAAAAACTCCAAAACCTGCATGTAGACATAGCAGTAGAGTGTGCCTGGAAATCCAGGCTTCAGCAGAATAGGAAGATATCAGCCAGAGTCTGGGGAACACAGTACAGTGAACAGCGGATTTTGTGTCTGATGAACTAAGTCTGCGCCCTCCCATCTCACTGCTGGATTCGCTGCTGGTTTAATAGGAGGAAAATACCCGTTGATTTCAATGGGCTTTGCCTCAATCTGCCAGAGTCTTGACCGAACCCAGAGATTTCTTATATATATACAGTTTATATTCCTATGTTAACCTTACTAACAACCCTTCAGTGCTGCAGAGAGCTGCTGCAGAAAACAGTTCAGCCTCAATCTTAACTTCTTTCTAAGGAAGGAAAGGATGGAATTGTTACAGGGCGGTCTGGATCCAGGTCTCTTTTTGCGCTAGCTGTGCAAAGATACCAAAGACAAATGATTCACAAGCCCACTGGCAGGAAGCCCCTGAGAGAGGAATGAGAGGTATGGCTGTGAGGAGGGGGGACATGGTAGAGCTGGAGCCATGAACTAAAATGAAAGTGAATTGGTTTTGGCTGAGCAGTTCCTAGAGCAAGAAAAAGGGCACATTTAGCTGCTGGAAGCCCCACAGATTCTTCACAGCAGGACACAAGGCAATCGCAAATCTGGTTGGCACTCTAGTTATACAGTGCAACAAGCCAGCTGGCTGTCTGGGGTGAGAAATTCAGGCATAAGGTGGGAAGGAGGGACAGTGGGAAACTAGGAAACTAGTTCCTGGCTTGGGAAACTAGATGCATTTGGCTCGTGAGTTCTGCTTCGGCTTAGTCAAGTCCACTGCTGCTAAGCAATAGCCAAATTCAAATGCAAAGAGAAATGGAGAAGTGCTGAGAGCAACACTGAACTGGAAATGGGGTGGGGGGCGGGGTGGCAGGGAGGAAATCAACTGGAAAATGCTTTGAAATAATTGACTTGGGTTTGAGTGCCACATGGGGGAGATCTAAGCCTGAACAGTCCTTGAAGAGCTGTGTCACATGGGGGAATCCCTCAGCAGATGCAGGGTGAGGTTTAACACCATCTTTGCAGGTGGTGGGACAGTTGTATGATTGCATCAAATCATACTGCCAGGTGATATGTGAAGACCTGGTGACATTCCTGGAAAAAAAGTCGTTAACAGCTGATAAAAAGCAGAACTCTTCCTCCGCTGTAATCCTTCTGACACCCTTTAAGCTTCCCTCATTATGGTGCTTTCCCTCTAAAGCACACACGCTAGCTGTGGGAAACAAAACCACACAGCCCCGTGGGTTATATGCTCAAAGCTTTCAAAGATACTGTGGATTCTGTAAAAAAGCCAAATGCTTCCTCAGGTGGGAGGTTGGACACAGGTTCTGTAGGTCTTTTAAATGATAACAGACTAACGATGCTACAGAGTTAGCTTAAGTAAAATTTGCTTTCACTCTAACGATCATTTTTTTAAATTGAAAAAGCAGAGTTGCTAAAAAGCTGCTGCTTAAATAATATAATGCAGTCTATCCATTTTGTGCTGTGCCGAAGGAAACCAACTGGGCATCCTTCAAAACACCATAGTCAGTCAGGATTAAAACCAGACTTGCAGGCGCCTTTATGTAAAATAACAAAGTACCTCATGAAGCAGCTAATAACGGGTGTCTAAGTACGGATCCCCGACAGTTGTGGAATACAGGTGCTTTTTAAAGTCACCCTGCATTTGTCCTTCATGGCTTCTCACACCCAGCATGCAAGAAGAAATAACTCGTAGTCTAGGATTGGAAGAGTATGGTCTTAAAGCCGTCCTTGTGCCCCCCATAGCAGGAACTCAGTATCTAAAGCGAGTATCCAATGGTCTGTGCTTTTGAAACCCTGCCTTCACCTTTGCCTTTGTCTGCAAGGACTAACGTATTGCCAAAAAGGTTATTTGTGTTCTATGTTTAGTCCAGGCACACTTAGTCTGGATATCTCGGAAAATTCAGACTGCCCTCTGATGCAGTGGAGCTGTGTGCCAAAATATGTGTGCCTGAGCTTTCGGTTAACTGTTCCCCAGATGTACTTTCAAACCTCTTGAGGTCAACCCACAGCATGTTTCACAGCTGAAGTTTGCCCTGTCCAAACTCACATTAAATCTTCTAGCGTCTGCTTTCTGCTTACAAGCAAGAGAAGCTGCAGGTGGGCTCTTTAAGTGCCTTTGTTAAAAAATGTATTATTTTTCATGTATGTATGCTTCAAATGCCTATTGAAATGTTTATCTAAATATATGTTTGTGTTACCAACAGCATGTTATACTTCACAGACGTGGTTTAGTTGTAATTAACTTCAGATTTGTCCTCTACCTGTCAGACTGTAGATGGTACCACCCCACACTGGAGCCAGAGAAACGTGGACTCAGAGAAGTAGCTGACTTGTCTAAAAGCATGACAAAATCAGCTTTGGATCTGTGACCAGAACCCAGCTTTCCCAAGTCCCACCTGATCAGTACTTAATGTGCCTGGGCCGTGGGAAGGCACCAGGTTGTTGGTTATGGAAGACAGGGGAGTTGATGGGAGCAAGGCAACTTTCAAAGATGCGTTCCCATAAAAAGTCGATATCCCAGTGACAGGGTGTTGGTTCTGTGCTGCGTGTGCCAAAATGAAGGTCTGTGCCTGCCCCTGTCTGCGGGTCTTCATGAGCTCGGCGTCACTGGTACTGTGTCTAATGACTCTACTCTTGTCTCTGCTTAGTTTTCAGGACTATACTTGTTGTCATTCTTCACTATCCTTGTTGGGCTGGTGCTCTACTCCTCCACATCCACCTACGTAGCCCAGGATCCTCGGGTGTACAAGCAGTTTCGAAACCCTTCAGGACCTGTTGTAGACCTGCCAGCCACCGGCCAGCTGGAGCCTTCAGTAACATACACCAGCCTGGGGCAGGAGACAGAAGAGGAGCCTCACGTTAGAGTCGCTTAAAGCCAGGGCGGTCACCTACTGATGATTCAGTGGAGCTCGTATATCCATTATCTCTGTATTGTATGTAGAGAAAGGTATTTACCAGGTGCAGTTACACTGGTGAGCTGCAAGGTAGCAAATAAGGAAAGCTCATAAAAATACAAATTAATTGTTCCAGAGTGTTCGGTGCAAGAAGATGCCAGTCCCTCCTTTACGATATGAGAAGCATGTTTGCAATACAAACTGCTGTATACAAATCACTTGATGTCAAACTACCTGTGAAAGATAGTCAATATATAAGCTGAAATTACAAAAAGAAAAGTCATAGAAGGGTGGTTTTGCACCCACTGAGCACTGTTATGCCTAAGCCACACCAGTTGTGGACAAGCCGCCTTTTTACAGCACATACACTTGTGCAGTCACTGTTGATTTCTCTCTAACATCTGTTTGCACAGAATAGGTGGGTTACTCGTGGTGGCAACACCCAGACACATTTTTGCTAGCACCTGGGATTTGGTGAGGGAAAGATGCTGAATTCGGCTGTGCTATCTGTCTAGTTGCCCTTCGTAGGTAATCTGTTCCACGAATCCACAGAAGGGACAACTTACAATATCCACCTCTATTCTAGGAATAGGTATAAAGCGAGCGTTTTAGCCTTTCTATATTTGCAGAAGTGAAGTACTCAAGCATTGACCTCTCTGTGATCCATGGCAGATTTCCTAGCAGGTGAGGTTCTGCATCAGGTGATAGGGAGTTAGTTGCTCTGTAGTTGTGACTTAACACAGATTTCTTACTTTTTAAATTTTAATCTGTAAAAAGAAAAACACATTTTCTAGTTTCCTATGTATCGTACCTCTCCATGGTAAGATGACATCTCATGTGGATCAGGGCACTTATTTTACTCAGTGCATCGAGGGTGCCTTCTGCTGTTCCAGTTCGCTCAGTCTCCTGTGGTTCGTTATTGTAACGATAGCTATTCAGAAATGTGTCAGGTTTTCACCAAAACCCACAAATTGTAAAATTCAGGAAGAAGAAGCAAGACTGGACCATCTGTTGGTGTTGCTGCCGTAGCGCAAAGGCATCCATACCCGCAGGGTGCAGCCAATTATTTTTCGATAACTACAAAACCAGCAGAAGAATTCAGCAGTTTTCTTACATTCCTGGGGACATGTGAAAATAGTAAGGGTGTGCTCCAGAACTGGACTTCTGCTCCAGGAGCCTTGTCAGAACAGGGGAAATCTGAGTCAACACCATGAAAAATCCATCTCTGCCTCTGTGTTTGCTCTTCTGAGAGCCCCGTAACAGGAAATCATTATTTCAACATCCATCATCTATTTTTAATTTTAAATTAAGGAAGGAGAGACGATCTTACATCTAAAAGACAGGAGAGGGATCCAGGAGAGCTTGGTTTTATTCACAGATAGGCTACATCTCTGTGTGATCCTTGGGCATGACTTACCTTCTGTGTGGCTGAGTTTCCCCATCTGTATATATGGGAAGAATGATATTTTACCTACCTCACAGGGGTGCTGTGGGACCAAGTTGTTTTAGAATGCTTCAGGATCTTCAAAAGGAAGGTGTTTGAGAAGAACGCAGTAGTGCTGCATTTGAAAATGGGGTTTACTGCAGGGTTGATGAATGTCTTGCTTGTGGGCATAGCAGGTGAATTTGATTTGAATGTTATTCTGCCGAAGAAGTCTGTCTCGAAAATGGAGGGCTTCATGTTTGAAAAATACAACTTACCTATTTCTATTTAAAAGAGAAAAAAAAATCAATCTGTACTCTGGAGATTAGAAAGGCCACACAGTTCAGCCAAGCAGGATGAATTTCTGCTGAGGTAACATTCATTTTTTTATAGTCCTGTCCTGCTCTAATATAGAAGGGACTGGGAGAAGTATATATGCATAATAGACGTGAAGTGGCAAATGCCAAACTGCTAGCGAACAGCAGAAGTAGATTGGATCTTATTCTGGCTGTGGAGGAGGAGAAGAGGCAATTTCTGTCCCACTGAGTTTGTTTAGGCTGCAGCTGAGGGAGGGGTCTGCAGTATTGCCAAGCCATGCCCAAAACCAGCCCCAAACCTTCAGTTAAGATGGCTTGGTTTTAAACTCGTAACTAATGTATGAATTTTTTTTCTCCCTGCCTTCTGTTTATTTAATCTTTTTTAGCATTCGTGTTTCTAAGCTTTTTGCCTTAATCCATTGAGGATTTAAAAAAAAAAAAAATTCCCACGGAGAAACAGAGTCCAAATTCTGAGGATATTAATAAACCACACGAGAAAGATTACTGACACTTCAGGGTAAAGTCTGTGGGGTGGAAGTCCAGGTGGAAAGCACATGGTGGGGTGAAGCCCCATGCACAGGGGCCAGCAGGTGTCCTCGGGTCAAGCCCTGAGAGAGCTTTGAATTGAGGCGGGTTTCATACGTTCCCCAGGAGCAGGAGCTCTGGTTACAACCACATTGGTGGGCACCTGTCGTCTCGGTCTTTTTTGCTACCTTTTATACCAATTAAATACCTTTCTCTGAACATTAGTCCCTGTGTTGGTCTGAGAACCTTGAGGATTGCTTGCGTGAGTGGTTGTTTCATGTTTACAGTTCCTTCCTTTTGCATAATTGTTTTGGTTAATTTCTTTATTAGTATTTATTTTTAAGCCAAATGTTTGTAGTCCTTCCACCTCCCCCTCCTCATTTCTCTGACACTAACTTGTAGATGTTTGTTAGAGTCTTCTCAGAAACAGCTGAGCAGGAGGCATCTCCCAGCCAGGCCACTGGGCTGGGAGTCTCTGCTTACAAGGGTTTGCGATCCACGAGCGGCTGAGAGGTGCCATCTGAAGAAATTTTTACGGGCTATTTTAAAAGGCTCTGTTGAATAGAAATAGGTTATGAGTGTTCTGGTGTGCACTCTGCACCCAGCCACCATCCCCTGTGCTGCCGGCACAGGAGGAGTTTGGTGTGCAAAGTGGGGCTGTTTCACTGCATCTCCCGCTCAACAAGGTGGATGTTTGGATTAGCACCAGCGTGCGAGTGCTGGATGGACCTCAGAGGAGAACAGTAGTCTACCTTCACAAGTAACTGCGCCGACTGAAAAACTGAGGTCTAGGGAAGGAAAACATTATTCTACCTGCTTGTTTTCTGCGGTTCGAGCCCTCAGTACGCACCAGCAGAGGTTCAGCTATCTCAGCGGCAGCTACTCTCCGTGTTGCGTAGGACGTCTCTAGCTCTGTATAGCTCCTTGCCTGAACAAACTGAAACTCCGTTATACTGCTGGCCCTGAGCAGCCCTTAGCAAGACTGATGTTATTTTCTGCTGCTGGATGAAAACATTCACTGGGAGACAGACCTTGTCTTTGTTCCAGCTATAAAGTTTTGAAACACACGACGATAGACCAAGCAATTGAAAATTTTGCACCACTGTGTCATAAGAAAAAGTTTCAATGTATAGTGTAGAGATTGCTAACTTGTGCTATTAACATTTTGACGAGCGTGTAGTATCGTTTTCTTTCCTTTTTTTTTTAAACCATTTAGTATTCCTGAGCTAGCTACAAATATAAATTTTACCCCATGGGTAGGATTTTATTCTTAAATGCCATAACAAAGCACACTAATCTTGACACCGCAGAGGGAAATACAAACCAAAACCAAGCAGACAAAATCCCAGCCCCAAATCCTGCATTGTAAAGCTGAACAAACCTTTCTCCATTTTGATATTTGCATGCACCTATATGGACTGGCTGTGGCAATGTAATGCCTGTATAATGTTTTCAAATAAAACGAATAAATGCTTTATGAAAGCGGGGTTATCAGTTTCCTTGCCTGTTTCTTTTCTGCTTTCTTAGCCTTAAACGATTTTTCTGAAGTGTGTATCTTGACTGCAGGGAGTATTTTTTCACTGTGCTGAGGACTTCTTTTCCTGTGAGGTGGTTAATCTACAACCCTTCCAAGGTGTCTAAGCATAGGTGATGTTTGGCACCCTCGGGCATCTTGGCTGGCCCCCAGCTGCTGCTCCAGAAGGATAAAGGGTCTCCTGTGCACCCTCTGTCTTAATCTGCCATTCCCCTATGGCTACCTCATGTATCCTGATATTCGTTGCCCTCTATGGACACAAAAGAATTCCCCCACTGCCTTCCAGAAATTATTAATCAATCTAGAATTAATCTGGGGGAATGCACATGTGCGATGTTGAAGGACTTATCTGGCAAAGGTTACTGAGTGTCTGTAGCTGCCTTGCCGAGCCCTCCCGGCTGCTCTGCTCTGCTCTGCACCGCAGCACTATTCACCGCAGAGTACTGATACAGGAAAACAAAGGATAGAGACAAAAATTGGACATCAAGAGGAAAATGCGTGTCCTGAGGAGCAGCATTGGGGAAAGAAAGAAAATGAGATTTTGGCTCATTTAAAGTCAGCATGGGAAGAAAGGAAAGGAAGGTGTGTGAGAGCAAGAGATTTTGTGTACGTGTGTTCACCTCTGATTGTGTTTGACAGTATATGCATCTGTCCATCTCCCTTTGCTTGATGTCTCCACAGGAAACTTCACATCAGTAGTTCTCACATACTTCACTGGTGAGAGTGAAAAATGGGAATGGAGACTGGTGAGATCATTTCCACCTTCCCTCTGCACCGTAACTGCATGGAGCCCCAGACATTACAAAACCAGCAATGCTGCTCCAGGGTGATGGTTCATGTCTCAATTTTCCAGTGCGTGTTTCCTAAGCTATCAAGAGCTCCAGAAACTGAGTTAGTGTATGTGGCTTGTCATGCTGACAGTTGAGTTGTATTTTCCTCCAAATCTGCTCAAGAGCCTCTCTGGCGTTACAAAAACCTCCTTTCACTGCCTGGCTAGAATTCAGCCTGGGTGCTTGAGTCATATGAATAGTAATTGCTTGGAATGACTCTAAAAACAGATCATAAATAAGCATTAATGGATCTTTCTGTGCTTGAATCAAACATGTTTCAACACTGAAGGATGCTCAATCAGCTTAAACGTACCAGTCTCCCTTTGTTTTTGTTTATTTAGAAATAGGTCTCCAAAATACTACAAAGCCAAAGCCGAATGTTTAACAGCAATATGCTGTGGCACACATTATGCTTTCTACAGTCATAAAAGTTGTTTTCTTAAGTCTGCACCACAATTCAAGATAAAAATATGCAAAAAAATACGCAAAAGGGAACACCTCGGCTTGTGCAGCCATAGACTGCTGGAATTGCGAAGCGCGTTGGAATAACAATTGCAAATTGGGTACCGAACACCAACAATGCAGCAGTGATGATAGTATTAGAGCAAGAGCATTGACTGTGTCATCGTCCTCCTCCAATCTGAAGTGCAGGGAGATGCACTGTGATACTTATTGATAAAATTTCCTTCTGTATGGAGGACATTAATTCCGTAGGGCTGAAATCACTAATCGGTGATTAGTCACAGGCTGGCAGGAGACAAAAACCCACAAACTGACCACAAAAAGCCATTTGTAACCCTCAGACATCGTAACTGGCATTGCAGTCAGTATTTCAGTTTCAGTAAAAGGCCTACAGTGTCTCTTCACACCGCATTGCTGGCGGGGTGGCACAGAGCAGCCTCCACAGCCTTGGCACACACCATGGGTGCCCCGTGGTCCCATGAGGTCATTCCACAAGGTGCAGGGAGGATCTGCTGTGCTGCCTCTCGCTGGCATTTCCCTTGGCAAGAAGGACCCCTGCTACCACTGCGACTTTACAGCAACCAGGCAGAGGAAATAAAATAGGTTCAAAGTAAATCTTGAGTCTGGAAGTGAAAAGTCAGTGCTCTGTGCAGCCCTGTCTGCCTGCATTAGCAGAGGAGGTATTTCTTTTTTTTTTTTTTTTTTTTTTTTTTCCCTTGGGTTTTCCTTTAAATGACTGGAAAGCTAGTGAATCCAGAGGGGGGGTTTTTTTTTTTTTTTTTTTTTTTTTTTTGTTACCCTAGGTGTTCCATTTTTAATTGAAAATAATGCACTGAGTTCCTGTGGTATTCATGAGGTCAGAATTTGCCTCTTTATGCATAGTCTAATGTTGCAGGTTCTCTTTAAGAATGCAGATATTGTCATTCCCATATGCCGTATGAATATTTGTAAATTCAGACTAGATGAAGCTGATTTTATTGGATTTATACATTTCATTCTACTTAGATTCTGATCCAAAACCTTGATCTATAGTTGACTTTTTTGTGACTCCTTATTATGCACAATGCCCTCAGGCAATTGCCTGGTGCTACCCTGATCTTAATAATGCGTTATTAATTCCTTACTGCCAAATACATTATTTATATTAACTATTGCATTTTATTCCCCATGTCTTGATTGCAGTGGACTCATCCAATTTTAACATAACTGCAAAATCTTCTCCTCCTTCCCCTGTCAAATATGTACATGCTTGTCTAGAGCAAAATATTAGATTTACTATGGACTTTTTTTCTCTTCAAGATCTTACAAAAGCAGAGATAGATAACGAACATGTGCTGAGTTCACAAAATCATTGAGCACCGAAATGCTAGACAGTTCAACTACAACACTGGAGACATTTTGCATAGAGAAGAGCGACTCTGATAGTTGGTGGGCTTGGATTTTTACAGATGCAGGAGGCAGCAATGCTTGTGAGCTGACGTTTTGTGAGGTCATCATATTTAACTTCACACTGCCTGGCGTAGCCAGCATCACAGAATCACAGAATCATCTGGTTGGAAGAGACCTTTAAGATCATCGAGTCCAACCATTCACCCATCACTGCCAGGGTCCCTACGCCATTTTCCTCGGCAAGGCAAGTCTGGCTTTTTGCCAGATCCGTAATAAACTAGCAGTCAGCGTTTGCATATTCCTAAAATTACTGCTTGCCTAAATGAAATTCCTAAGTGAGAAGGGGGAAGGGAACAGACTAATCACAACAATAATCTGAAGAGTCTCATTATGTGACTCCCTGTGAGCGTTGGCTTGAATTATCTAATGTAGTTCTTGGCATTAAACAGATTTGCAGATGCTAGATAGGTCGCACATGTATGCAAGCATTGGAGTAGAATTCATACATCTTTATGTCCCCATACTTCCTCTGTTAGCCTATGCTGCAACTTCAGCAAAAAGAGAGTACCCACGAAACAGGATGAAAAATTTCTTCGTTTGAAACTGTTGCCGTTAAGATCTTCC
>NW_010418014.1:31034-32174 GCF_000710305.1 Buceros rhinoceros silvestris | reverse complement strand
CCCAATCCAGCAGGTTTCTTTTATTTACAAAGCCGATGAGGAACGTTAGCGCTGCAGGACCTGCTTTGACATAGCATCCTTGGAGTACACCAAGTCCTGTGGCAGGGCCAATTGCTGCAGTGCAAGTGGGCCGCTGTGGCCAGCAAAGCATTCGAAAAACCCAAAATGTTAGTCTTCATCTCAGTCTTGAGCTTTAATACAACATACAGAAGAAGGAAGCAGGGGTTTACAGTGAAACAGATGTGTACTGGAAGAAGAGGATGGCAACAAGCTCCCTAGTACCTGTGCTCCCTTACCCAATTTGTCTGACCACCTTTTTTCCTGTCACCATCCGCCAATCTCCATGTGGTAAAGACGACTGCTGAGCTCACCACCTCTGCCCTGTGGCTCTAAGCTAGTGATGGTACCTTCGGAATCGCTGACCTACATGAATTCATTCACATCTTCAGGAGCCTTAGCTGTCCTGCCGCTCCCTGCCAGCCTGCCCCTGTAACGTGGGTCCTCTGCCTGCTCACTGACCTCCCAGACAAAACTCTCGCTGCTTGGTTGCTTGTGTAGTCCAGCCAAGTGGGCTTCTGGCCTCAACGTGGGAGCAACTGGTCGCAGAATGTTTAAACAGGAACTTCTTTCGGTATCTGTATCACTGTCAGATTCCAGCCCTGCTCCGTTGCAACTGGAGATATTTTTTAAACTTAAAGACATTTAAAATGTGCCCCCCTCCCAATTCTACTGTGTGATATTCAGCCAATGCTGTGCCCATGTAGGCTATACCAGGCTTAAGAGATTTGAAAAAATAACAGGCTTTTGCCTGCCATTTGACTTAGAGGGAGGCTGAATGCTTGCTGAGGCTGTCTCTGGCTTTGAAATTAAGAGGGGTGGCTGGTGCAGGATGACCTACAGGTATGCTTGAAGCCATTGGCTCTAACAAGAAGTGACTGACAAAAGAAGTCATATTTCAGGCTGTGAAGTGACATTTGGACTGAGTGAGTGACAGTAACCCCCTTCGTGAAGGAAAAGACAAACCTAAAAAGCAAAATACCTCTCCAGCTTGTAATTCCTTAAATTCTTTACAGAGGTGGCATTGACAATCCATCCCCATACATAGACACTGGTTTCCTATTCCCAAGTCTTCTCTCCTGC